>NC_048572.1:2844828-2984828 GCF_013265735.2 Oncorhynchus mykiss
GATATAATCATCAGGTTAGGTGGAGTACATGGGCCTCCTTCCAGACCTTGGGGATAGTACCAGGTATAATCATCAGGTTAGGAGGAGTACATGGGCCTCCTTCCAGACCTTGGGGATAGTACCAGGTATAATCATCAGGTTAGGAGGAGTACATGGGCCTCCTTCCAGACCCTGGGGATAGTACCAGGATATAATCATCAGGTTAGGAGGAGTACATGGGCCTCCTTCCAGACCCTGGGGATAGTACCAGATATAATCATCAGGTTAGGAGGAGTACATGGGCCTCCTTCCAGACCTTGGGGATAGTACCAGGTATAATCATCAGGTTAGGTGGAGTACATGGGCCTCCTTCCAGACCCTGGGGATAGTACCAGGTATAATCATCAGGTTAGGTGGAGTACATGGGCCTCCTTCCAGACCCTGGGGATAGTACCAGATATAATCATCAGGTTAGGTGGAGTACATGGGCCTCCTTCCAGACCCTGGGGATAGTACCAGATATAATCATCAGGTTAGGTGGAGTACATGGGCCTCCTTCCAGACCCTGGGGATAGTACCAGATATAATCATCAGGTTAGGTGGAGTACATGGGCCTCCTTCCAGACCCTGGGGATAGTACCAGATATAATCATCAGGTTAGGTGGAGTACATGGGCCTCCTTCCAGACCCTGGGGATAGTACCAGGTATAATCATCAGGTTAGGAGGAGTACATGGGCCTCCTTCCAGACCTTGGGGATAATACCAGGTATAATCATCAGGTTAGGAGGAGTACATGGGCCTCCTTCCAGACCTTGGGGATAGTACCAGATATAATCATCAGGTTAGGAGGTGTACATGGGCCTCCTTCCAGACCCTTGGGGATAGTACCAGGTATAATCATCAGGTTAGGTGGAGTACATGGGCCTCCTTCCAGACCCTGGGGATAGTACCAGATATAATCATCAGGTTAGGTGGAGTACATGGGCCACCTTCCAGACCCTTGGGGATAGTACCAGATATAATCATCAGGTTAGGAGGATGTACATGGGCCTCCTTCCAGACCCTGGGGATAGTACCAGGTATAATCATCAGGTTAGGAGGAGTACATGGGCCTCCTTCCAGACCCTGGGGATAGTACCAGGTATAATCATCAGGTTAGGAGGAGTACATGGGCCTCCTTCCAGACCTTGGGGATAGTACCAGGTATAATCATCAGGTTAGGAGGATGTACATGGGCCTCCTTCCAGACCCTGGGGATAGTACCAGATATAATCATCAGGTTAGGAGGAGTACATGGGCCATCCTTCCAGACCTTGGGGATAGTACCAGGTATAATCATCAGGTTAGGTGGAGTACATGGGCCTCCCTTCCAGACCCTGGGGATAGTACCAGGATATAATCATCAGGTTAGGTGGAGTACATGGGCCTCCTTCCAGACCCTGGGGATAGTACCAGGTATAATCATCAGGTTAGGTGGAGTACATGGGCCTCCTTCCAGACCCTGGGGATAGTACCAGGTATAATCATCAGGTTAGGAGGAGTACATGGGCCTCCTTCCAGACCTTGGGGATAATACCAGGTATAATCATCAGGTTAGGAGGAGTACATGGGCCTCCTTCCAGACCTTGGGGATAGTACCAGGTATAATCATCAGGTTAGGTGGAGTACATGGGCCTCCTTCCAGACCCTGGGGATAGTACCAGATATAATCATCAGGTTAGGTGGAGTACATGGGCCTCCTTCCAGACCCTGGGGATAGTACCAGATATAATCATCAGGTTAGGTGGAGTACATGGGCCTCCTTCCAGACCCTGGGGATAGTACCAGATATAATCATCAGGTTAGGTGGAGTACATGGGCCTCCTTCCAGACCCTGGGGATAGTACCAGGTATAATCATCAGGTTAGGAGGAGTACATGGGCCTCCTTCCAGACCTTGGGGATAAGTACCAGGTATAATCATCAGGTTAGGAGGAGTACATGGGCCTCCTTCCAGACCTTGGGGATAGTACCAGATATAATCATCAGGTTAGGAGGAGTACATGGGCCTCCTTCCAGACCCTGGGGATAGTACCAGGTATAATCATCAGGTTAGGAGGAGTACATGGGCCTCCTTCCAGACCTTGGGGATAGTACCAGGTATAATCATCAGGTTAGGAGGAGTACATGGGCCTCCTTCCAGACCTTGGGGATAGTACCAGATATAATCATCAGGTTAGGAGGAGTACATGGGCCTCCTTCCAGACCTTGGGGATAGTACCAGATATAATCATCAGGTTAGGTGGAGTACATGGGCCTCCTTCCAGACCCTGGGGATAGTACCAGATATAATCATCAGGTTAGGAGGAGTACATGGGCCTACCTTCCAGACCTTGGGGATAGTACCAGATATAATCATCAGGTTAGGAGGAGTACATGGGCCTCCTTCCAGACCCTGGGGATAGTACCAGGTATAATCATCAGGTTAGGAGGAGTACATGGGCCTCCTTCCAGACCTTGGGGATAGTACCAGGTATAATCATCAGGTTAGGAGGAGTACATGGGCCACCTTCCAGACCTTGGGGATAGTACCAGATATAATCATCAGGTTAGGAGATGTACATGGGCCTCCTTCCAGACCCTGGGGATAGTACCAGATATAATCATCAGGTTAGGAGGAGTACATGGGCCTCCTTCCAGACCTTGGGGATAGTACCAGGTATAATCATCAGGTTAGGAGGAGTACATGGGCCTCCTTCCAGACCTTGGGGATAGTACCAGGTATAATCATCAGGTTAGGTGGAGTACATGGGCCTCCCTTCCAGACCCTGGGGATAGTACCAGGTATAATCATCAGGTTAGGTGGAGTACATGGGCCTCCTTCCAGACCCTGGGGATAGTACCAGGTATAATCATCAGGTTAGGAGGAGTACATGGGCCTCCTTCCAGACCCTGGGGATAGTACCAGGTATAATCATCAGGTTAGGGGGAGTACATGGGCCTCTTTCCAGACCTTGGGGATAGTACCAGGTATAATCATCAGGTTAGGTGGAGTACATGGGCCTCCTTCCAGACCCTGGGGATAGTACCAAGTATAATAATCAGGTTAGGTGGAGTACATGGGCCTCCTTCCAGACCCTGGGGATAGTACCAGATATAATCATCAGGTTAGGTGGAGTACATGGGCCTCCTTCCAGACCCTGGGGATAGTACCAGATATAATCATCAGGTTAGGTGGAGTACATGGGCCTCCTTCCAGACCCTGGGGATAGTACCAGGTATAATCATCAGGTTAGGAGGAGTACATGGGCCTCCTTCCAGACCTTGGGGATAAGTACCAGGTATAATCATCAGGTTAGGAGGATGTACATGGGCCTCCTTCCAGACCTTGGGGATAGTACCAGGTATAATCATCAGGTTAGGTGGAGTACATGGGCCTCCTTCCAGACCCTGGGGATAGTACCAGATATAATCATCAGGTTAGGAGGAGTACATGGGCCACCTTCCAGACCTTGGGGATAGTACCAGATATAATCATCAGGTTAGGAGATGTACATGGGCCTCCTTCCAGACCCTGGGGATAGTACCAGGTATAATCATCAGGTTAGGTGGAGTACATGGGCCTCCTTCCAGACCCTGGGGATAGTACCAGGTATAATCATCAGGTTAGGAGGAGTACATGGGCCTCCTTCCAGACCTTGGGGATAATACCAGGTATAATCATCAGGTTAGGAGGAGTACATGGGCCACCTTCCAGACCTTGGGGATAGTACCAGATATAATCATCAGGTTAGGAGATGTACATGGGCCTCCTTCCAGACCCTGGGGATAGTACCAGATATAATCATCAGGTTAGGTGGAGTACATGGGCCTCCTTCCAGACCCTGGGGATAGTACCAGGTATAATCATCAGGTTAGGAGGAGTACATGGGCCTCCTTCCAGACCTTGGGGATAATACCAGGTATAATCATCAGGTTAGGAGGAGTACATGGGCCACCTTCCAGACCTTGGGGATAGTACCAGATATAATCATCAGGTTAGGAGATGTACATGGGCCTCCTTCCAGACCCTGGGGATAGTACCAGATATAATCATCAGGTTAGGAGGAGTACGTGGGTCACCTTCCAGACCTTGGGGATAGTACCAGGTATAATCATCAGGTTAGGGGGAGTACATGGGCCTCCTTCCAGACCTTGGGGATAGTACCAGATATAATCATCAGGTTGGGAGGAGTACATGGGCCTCCTTCCAGACGCTGGGGATAGTACCAGGTATAATCATCAGGTTAGGAGGAGTACATGGGCCTCCTTCCAGACCCTGGGGATAGTACCAGGTATAATCATCAGGTTAGGAGGAGTACATGGGCCTCCTTCCAGACCTTGGGGATAGTACCAGGTATAATCATCAGGTTAAGAGGAGTACATGGGCCTCCTTCCAGACCCTGGGGATAGTACCAGATATAATCATCAGGTTAGGAGGAGTACATGGGCCTCCTTCCAGACCTTGGGGATAATACCAGGTATAATCATCAGGTTAGGGGGAGTACATGGGCCTCTTTCCAGACCTTGGGGATAGTACCAGGTATAATCATCAGGTTAGGTGGAGTACATGGGCCTCCCTCCAGACCCTGGGGATAGTACCAAGTATAATAATCAGGTTAGGTGGAGTACATGGGCCTCCTTCCAGACCCTGGGGATAGTACCAGATATAATCATCAGGTTAGGTGGAGTACATGGGCCTCCTTCCAGACCCTGGGGATAGTACCAGATATAATCATCAGGTTAGGTGGAGTACATGGGCCTCCTTCCAGACCCTGGGGATAGTACCAGGTATAATCATCAGGTTAGGAGGAGTACATGGGCCTCCTTCCAGACCTTGGGGATAATACCAGGTATAATCATCAGGTTAGGAGGTGTACATGGGCCTCCTTCCAGACCTTGGGGATAGTACCAGGTATAATCATCAGGTTAGGTGGAGTACATGGGCCTCCTTCCAGACCCTGGGGATAATACCAGATATAATCATCAGGTTAGGAGGAGTACATGGGCCACCTTCCAGACCTTGGTTATAGTACCAGATATAATCATCAGGTTAGGAGATGTACATGGGCCTCCTTCCAGACCCTGGGGATAGTACCAGGTATAATCATCAGGTTAGGTGGAGTACATGGGCCTCCTTCCAGACCCTGGGGATAGTACCAGGTATAATCATCAGGTTAGGAGGAGTACATGGGCATCCTTCCAGACCTTGGGGATAATACCAGGTATAATCATCAGGTTAGGAGGAGTACATGGGCCACCTTCCAGACCTTGGGGATAGTACCAGATATAATCATCAGGTTAGGAGATGTACATGGGCCTCCTTCCAGACCCTGGGGATAGTACCAGATATAATCATCAGGTTAGGTGGAGTACATGGGCCTCCTTCCAGACCCTGGGGATAGTACCAGGTATAATCATCAGGTTAGGAGGAGTACATGGGCCTCCTTCCAGACCTTGGGGATAATACCAGGTATAATCATCAGGTTAGGAGGAGTACATGGGCCACCTTCCAGACCTTGGGGATAGTACCAGATATAATCATCAGGTTAGGAGGTGTACATGGGCCTCCTTCCAGACCCTGGGGATAGTACCAGATATAATCATCAGGTTAGGAGGAGTACGTGGGTCACCTTCCAGACCTTGGGGATAGTACCAGGTATAATCATCAGGTTAGGGGGAGTACATGGGCCTCCTTCCAGACCTTGGGGATAGTACCAGATATAATCATCAGGTTGGGAGGAGTACATGGGCCTCCTTCCAGACGCTGGGGATAGTACCAGGTATAATCATCAGGTTAGGAGGAGTACATGGGCCTCCTTCCAGACCCTGGGGATAGTACCAGGTATAATCATCAGGTTAGGAGGAGTACATGGGCCTCCTTCCAGACCTTGGGGATAGTACCAGGTATAATCATCAGGTTAAGAGGAGTACATGGGCCTCCTTCCAGACCCTGGGGATAGTACCAGATATAATCATCAGGTTAGGAGGAGTACATGGGCCTCCTTCCAGACCCTGGGGATAGTACCAGATATAATCATCAGGTTAGGTGGAGTACATGGGCCTCCTTCCAGACCCTGGGGATAGTACCAGATATAATCATCAGGTTAGGTGGAGTACATGGGCCTCCTTCCAGACCCTGGGGATAGTACCAGATATAATCATCAGGTTAGGTGGAGTACATGGGCCTCCTTCCAGACCCTGGGGATAGTACCAGGTATAATCATCAGGTTAGGAGGAGTACATGGGCCTCCTTCCAGACCTTGGGGATAATACCAGGTATAATCATCAGGTTAGGAGGAGTACATGGGCCACCTTCCAGACATTGGGGATAGTACCAGATATAATCATCAGGTTAGGAGGTGTACATGGGCCTCCTTCCAGACCTTGGGGATAGTACCAGGTATAATCATCAGGTTAGGTGGAGTACATGGGCCTCCTTCCAGACCCTGGGGATAATACCAGATATAATCATCAGGTTAGGTGGAGTACATGGGCAACCTTCCAGACCTTGGGGATAGTACCAGATATAATCATCAGGTTAGGAGATGTACATGGGCCACCTTCCAGACCCTGGGAATAGTACCAGGTATAATCATCAGGTTAGGTGGAGTACATGGGCCTCCTTCCAGACCCTGGGGATAGTACCAGGTATAATCATCAGGTTATGAGGAGTACATGGGCCTCCTTCCAGACCTTGGGGATCATACCAGGTATAATCATCAGGTTAGGAGATGTACATGGGCCTCCTTCCAGACCCTGGGGATAGTACCAGATATAATCATCAGGTTAGGAGGAGTACATGGGCCACCTTCCAGACCTTGGGGATAGTACCAGGTATAATCATCAGGTTAGGTGGAGTACATGGGCCTCCCTCCAGACCCTGGGGATAGTACCAGGTATAATAATCAGGTTAGGTGGAGTACATGGGCCTCCTTCCAGACCCTGGGGATAGTACCAGGTATAATCATCAGGTTAGGAGGAGTACATGGGCCTCCTTCCAGACCTTGGGGATAATACCAGGTATAATCATCAGGTTAGGAGGAGTACATGGGCCACCTTCCAGACATTGGGGATAGTACCAGATATAATCATCAGGTTAGGAGGTGTACATGGGCCTCCTTCCAGACCCTGGGGATAGTACCAGGTATAATCATCAGGTTAGGAGGAGTACATGGGCCTCCTTCCAGACCTTGGGGATAATACCAGGTATAATCTTCAGGTTAGGAGGAGTACATGGGCCACCTTCCAGACATTGGGGATAGTACCAGATATAATCATCAGGTTAGGAGGTGTACATGGGCCTCCTTCAAGACCTTGGGGATAGTACCAGGTATAATCATCAGGTTAGGTGGAGTACATGGGCCTCCTTCCAGACCCTGGGGATAATACCAGATATAATCATCAGGTTAGGTGGAGTACATGGGCAACCTTCCAGACCTTGGGGATAGTACCAGATATAATCATCAGGTTAGGCGATGTACATGGGCCACCTTCCAGACCCTGGGAATAGTACCAGGTATAATCATCAGGTTAGGTGGAGTACATGGGCCTCCTTCCAGACCCTGGGGATAGTACCAGGTATAATCATCAGGTTAGGAGGAGTACATGGGCCTCCTTCCAGACCTTGGGGATAATACCAGGTATAATCATCAGGTTAGGAGGAGTACATGGGCCACCTTCCAGACCTTGGGGATAGTACAAGATATAATCATCAGGTTAGGAGATGTACATGGGCCTCCTTCCAGACCCTGGGGATAGTACCAGATATAATCATCAGGTTAGGAGGAGTACATGGGCCACCTTCCAGACCTTGGGGATAGTACCAGGTATAATCATCAGGTTAGGTGGAGTACATGGGCCTCCCTCCAGACCCTGGGGATAGTACCAGGTATAATCATCAGGTTAGGTGGAGTACATGGGCCTCCCTCCAGACCCTGGGGATAGTACCAGGTATAATAATCAGGTTAAGTGGAGTACATGGGCCTCCTTCCAGACCCTGGGGATAGTACCAGGTATAATCATCAGGTTAGGAGGAGTACATGGGCCTCCTTCCAGACCTTGGGGATAATACCAGGTATAATCATCAGGTTAGGGGGAGTACATGGGCCTCTTTCCAGACCTTGGGGATAGTACCAGGTATAATCATCAGGTTAGGTGGAGTACATGGGCCTCCCTCCAGACCCTGGGGATAGTACCAGATATAATCATCAGGTTAGGAGGAGTACATGGGCCACCTTCCAGACCTTGGGGATAGTACCAGGTATAATCATCAGGTTAGGTGGAGTACATGGGCCTCCCTCCAGACCCTGGGGATAGTACCAGGTATAATCATCAGGTTAGGTGGAGTACATGGGCCTCCCTCCAGACCCTGGGGATAGTACCAGGTATAATAATCAGGTTAGGTGGAGTACATGGGCCTCCTTCCAGACCCTGGGGATAGTACCAGGTATAATCATCAGGTTAGGAGGAGTACATGGGCCTCCTTCCAGACCTTGGGGATAATACCAGGTATAATCATCAGGTTAGGGGGAGTACATGGGCCTCTTTCCAGACCTTGGGGATAGTACCAGGTATAATCATCAGGTTAGGTGGAGTACATGGGCCTCCCTCCAGACCCTGGGGATAGTACCAGGTATAATAATCAGGTTAGGTGGAGTACATGGGCCTCCTTCCAGACCCTGGGGATAGTACCAGATATAATCATCAGGTTAGGTGGAGTACATGGGCCTCCTTCCAGACCCTGGGGATAGTACCAGATATAATCATCAGGTTAGGTGGAGTACATGGGCCTCCTTCCAGACCCTGGGGATAGTACCAGGTATAATCATCAGGTTATGAGGAGTACATGGGCCTCCTTCCAGACCTTGGGGATAATACCAGGTATAATCATCAGGTTAGGAGGAGTACATGGGCCACCTTCCAGACCTTGGGGATAGTACAAGATATAATCATCAGGTTAGGAGATGTACATGGGCCTCCTTCCAGACCCTGGGGATAGTACCAGATATAATCATCAGGTTAGGAGGAGTACATGGGCCACCTTCCAGACCTCGGGGATAGTACCAGGTATAATCATCAGGTTAGGTGGAGTACATGGGCCTCCTTCCAGACCCTGGGGATAGTACCAGGTATAATCATCAGGTTAGGGGGAGTACATGGGCCTCTTTCCAGACCTTGGGGATAGTACCAGGTATAATCATCAGGTTAGGTGGAGTACATGGGCCTCCCTCCAGACCCTGGGGATAGTACCAGGTATAATAATCAGGTTAGGTGGAGTACATGGGCCTCCTTCCAGACCCTGGGGATAGTACCAGATATAATCATCAGGTTAGGTGGAGTACATGGGCCTCCTTCCAGACCCTGGGGATAGTACCAGATATAATCATCAGGTTAGGTGGAGTACATGGGCCTCCTTCCAGACCCTGGGGATAGTACCAGATATAATCATCAGGTTAGGTGGAGTACATGGGCCTCCTTCCAGACCCTGGGGATAGTACCAGGTATAATCATCAGGTTAGGAGGAGTACATGGGCCTCCTTCCAGACCTTGGGGATAATACCAGGTATAATCATCAGGTTAGGAGGAGTACATGGGCCACCTTCCAGAATTTGGGGATAGTACCAGATATAATCATCAGGTTAGGAGGTGTACATGGGCCTCCTTCCAGACCTTGGGGATAGTACCAGGTATAATCATCAGGTTAGGTGGAGTACATGGGCCTCCTTCCAGACCCTGGGGATAATACCAGATATAATCATCAGGTTAGGTGGAGTACATGGGCAACCTTCCAGACCTTGGGGATAGTACCAGATATAATCATCAGGTTAGGAGATGTACATGGGCCACCTTCCAGACCCTGGGAATAGTACCAGGTATAATCATCAGGTTAGGTGGAGTACATGGTCTCCTTCCAGACCCTGGGGATAGTACCAGGTATAATCATCAGGTTATGAGGAGTACATGGGCCTCCCTCCAGACCCTGGGGATAGTACCAGGTATAATAATCAGGTTAGGTGGAGTACATGGGCCTCCTTCCAGACCCTGGGGATAGTACCAGGTATAATCATCAGGTTAGGAGGAGTACATGGGCCTCCTTCCAGACCTTGGGGATAATACCAGGTATAATCATCAGGTTAGGGGGAGTACATGGGCCTCTTTCCAGACCTTGGGGATAGTACCAGGTATAATCATCAGGTTAGGTGGAGTACATGGGCCTCCCTCCAGACCCTGGGGATAGTACCAGGTATAATAATCAGGTTAGGTGGAGTACATGGGCCTCCTTCCAGACCCTGGGGATAGTACCAGATATAATCATCAGGTTAGGTGGAGTACATGGGCCTCCTTCCAGACCCTGGGGATAGTACCAGATATAATCATCAGGTTAGGTGGAGTACATGGGCCTCCTTCCAGACCCTGGGGATAGTACCAGGTATAATCATCAGGTTATGAGGAGTACATGGGCCTCCTTCCAGACCTTGGGGATAATACCAGGTATAATCATCAGGTTAGGAGGAGTACATGGGCCACCTTCCAGACCTTGGGGATAGTACAAGATATAATCATCAGGTTAGGAGATGTACATGGGCCTCCTTCCAGACCCTGGGGATAGTACCAGATATAATCATCAGGTTAGGAGGAGTACATGGGCCACCTTCCAGACCTCGGGGATAGTACCAGGTATAATCATCAGGTTAGGTGGAGTACATGGGCCTCCTTCCAGACCCTGGGGATAGTACCAGGTATAATCATCAGGTTAGGGGGAGTACATGGGCCTCTTTCCAGACCTTGGGGATAGTACCAGGTATAATCATCAGGTTAGGTGGAGTACATGGGCCTCCCTCCAGACCCTGGGGATAGTACCAGGTATAATAATCAGGTTAGGTGGAGTACATGGGCCTCCTTCCAGACCCTGGGGATAGTACCAGATATAATCATCAGGTTAGGTGGAGTACATGGGCCTCCTTCCAGACCCTGGGGATAGTACCAGATATAATCATCAGGTTAGGTGGAGTACATGGGCCTCCTTCCAGACCCTGGGGATAGTACCAGATATAATCATCAGGTTAGGTGGAGTACATGGGCCTCCTTCCAGACCCTGGGGATAGTACCAGGTATAATCATCAGGTTAGGAGGAGTACATGGGCCTCCTTCCAGACCTTGGGGATAATACCAGGTATAATCATCAGGTTAGGAGGAGTACATGGGCCACCTTCCAGAATTTGGGGATAGTACCAGATATAATCATCAGGTTAGGAGGTGTACATGGGCCTCCTTCCAGACCTTGGGGATAGTACCAGGTATAATCATCAGGTTAGGTGGAGTACATGGGCCTCCTTCCAGACCCTGGGGATAATACCAGATATAATCATCAGGTTAGGTGGAGTACATGGGCAACCTTCCAGACCTTGGGGATAGTACCAGATATAATCATCAGGTTAGGAGATGTACATGGGCCACCTTCCAGACCCTGGGAATAGTACCAGGTATAATCATCAGGTTAGGTGGAGTACATGGGCCTCCTTCCAGACCCTGGGGATAGTACCAGGTATAATCATCAGGTTATGAGGAGTACATGGGCCTCCTTCCAGACCTTGGGGATCATACCAGGTATAATCATCAGGTTAGGAGATGTACATGGGCCTCCTTCCAGACCCTGGGGATAGTACCAGATATAATCATCAGGTTAGGAGGAGTACATTGGCCACCTTCCAGACCTTGGGGATAGTACCAGGTATAATCATCAGGTTAGGTGGAGTACATGGGCCTCCCTCCAGACCCTGGGGATAGTACCAGGTATAATCATCAGGTTAGGTGGAGTACATGGGCCTCCCTCCAGACCCTGGGGATAGTACCAGGTATAATAATCAGGTTAGGTGGAGTACATGGGCCTCCTTCCAGACCCTGGGGATAGTACCAGGTATAATCATCAGGTTAGGAGGAGTACATGGGCCTCCTTCCAGACCTTGGGGATAATACCAGGTATAATCATCAGGTTAGGGGGAGTACATGGGCCTCTTTCCAGACCTTGGGGATAGTACCAGGTATAATCATCAGGTTAGGTGGAGTACATGGGCCTCCCTCCAGACCCTGGGGATAGTACCAGATATAATCATCAGGTTAGGTGGAGTACATGGGCCTCCTTCCAGACCCTGGGGATAGTACCAGATATAATCATCAGGTTAGGTGGAGTACATGGGCCTCCTTCCAGACCCTGGGGATAGTACCAGATATAATCATCAGGTTAGGTGGAGTACATGGGCCTCCTTCCAGACCCTGGGGATAGTACCAGGTATAATCATCAGGTTAGGAGGAGTACATGGGCCTCCTTCCAGACCTTGGGGATAATACCAGGTATAATCATCAGGTTAGGAGGAGTACATGGGCCACCTTCCAGACATTGGGGATAGTACCAGATATAATCATCAGGTTAGGAGGTGTACATGGGCCTCCTTCCAGACCCTGGTGATAGTACCAGGTATAATCATCAGGTTAGGAGGAGTACATGGGCCTCCTTCCAGACCTTGGGGATAATACCAGGTATAATCATCAGGTTAGGAGGAGTACATGGGCCACCTTCCAGACATTGGGGATAGTACCAGATATAATCATCAGGTTAGGAGGTGTACATGGGCCTCCTTCCAGACCTTGGGGATAGTACCAGGTATAATCATCAGGTTAGGTGGAGTACATGGGCCTCCTTCCAGACCCTGGGGATAATACCAGATATAATCATCAGGTTAGGTGGAGTACATGGGCAACCTTCCAGACCTTGGGGATAGTACCAGATATAATCATCAGGTTAGGAGATGTACATGGGCCACCTTCCAGACCCTGGGAATAGTACCAGGTATAATCATCAGGTTAGGTGGAGTACATGGGCCTCCTTCCAGACCCTGGGGATAGTACCAGGTATAATCATCAGGTTAGGAGGAGTACATGGGCCTCCTTCCAGACCTTGGGGATAATACCAGGTATAATCATCAGGTTAGGAGGAGTACATGGGCCACCTTCCAGACCTTGGGGATAGTACAAGATATAATCATCAGGTTAGGAGATGTACATGGGCCTCCTTCCAGACCCTGGGGATAGTACCAGATATAATCATCAGGTTAGGAGGAGTACATGGGCCACCTTCCAGACCTTGGGGATAGTACCAGGTATAATCATCAGGTTAGGTGGAGTACATGGGCCTCCCTCCAGACCCTGGGGATAGTACCAGGTATAATCATCAGGTTAGGTGGAGTACATGGGCCTCCCTCCAGACCCTGGGGATAGTACCAGGTATAATAATCAGGTTAGGTGGAGTACATGGGCCTCCTTCCAGACCCTGGGGATAGTACCAGGTATAATCATCAGGTTAGGAGGAGTACATGGGCCTCCTTCCAGACCTTGGGGATAATACCAGGTATAATCATCAGGTTAGGGGGAGTACATGGGCCTCTTTCCAGACCTTGGGGATAGTACCAGGTATAATCATCAGGTTAGGTGGAGTACATGGGCCTCCCTCCAGACCCTGGGGATAGTACCAAGTATAATAATCAGGTTAGGTGGAGTACATGGGCCTCCTTCCAGACCCTGGGGATAGTACCAGATATAATCATCAGGTTAGGTGGAGTACATGGGCCTCCTTCCAGACCCTGGGGATAGTACCAGATATAATCATCAGGTTAGGTGGAGTACATGGGCCTCCTTCCAGACCCTGGGGATAGTACCAGGTATAATCATCAGGTTAGGAGGAGTACATGGGCCTCCTTCCAGACCTTGGGGATAATACCAGGTATAATCATCAGGTTAGGAGGTGTACATGGGCCTCCTTCCAGACCTTGGGGATAGTACCAGGTATAATCATCAGGTTAGGTGGAGTACATGGGCCTCCTTCCAGACCCTGGGGATAATACCAGATATAATCATCAGGTTAGGAGGAGTACATGGGCCACCTTGCAGACCTTGGGGATAGTACCAGATATAATCATCAGGTTAGGAGATGTACATGGGCCTCCTTCCAGACCCTGGGGATAGTACCAGGTATAATCATCAGGTTAGGTGGAGTACATGGGCCTCCTTCCAGACCCTGGGGATAGTACCAGGTATAATCATCAGGTTAGGAGGAGTACATGGGCCTCCTTCCAGACCTTGGGGATAATACCAGGTATAATCATCAGGTTAGGAGGAGTACATGGGCCACCTTCCAGACCTTGGGGATAGTACCAGATATAATCATCAGGTTAGGAGATGTACATGGGCCTCCTTCCAGACCCTGGGGATAGTACCAGATATAATCATCAGGTTAGGTGGAGTACATGGGCCTCCTTCCAGACCCTGGGGATAGTACCAGGTATAATCATCAGGTTAGGAGGAGTACATGGGCCTCCTTCCAGACCTTGGGGATAATACCAGGTATAATCATCAGGTTAGGAGGAGTACATGGGCCACCTTCCAGACCTTGGGGATAGTACCAGATATAATCATCAGGTTAGGAGATGTACATGGGCCTCCTTCCAGACCCTGGGGATAGTACCAGATATAATCATCAGGTTAGGAGGAGTACGTGGGTCACCTTCCAGACCTTGGGGATAGTACCAGGTATAATCATCAGGTTAGGGGGAGTACATGGGCCTCCTTCCAGACCTTGGGGATAGTACCAGATATAATCATCAGGTTGGGAGGAGTACATGGGCCTCCTTCCAGACGCTGGGGATAGTACCAGGTATAATCATCAGGTTAGGAGGAGTACATGGGCCTCCTTCCAGACCTTGGGGATAGTACCAGGTATAATCATCAGGTTAAGAGGAGTACATGGGCCTCCTTCCAGACCCTGGGGATAGTACCAGATATAATCATCAGGTTAGGAGGAGTACATGGGCCTCCTTCCAGACCTTGGGGATAATACCAGGTATAATCATCAGGTTAGGGGGAGTACATGGGCCTCTTTCCAGACCTTGGGGATAGTACCAGGTATAATCATCAGGTTAGGTGGAGTACATGGGCCTCCCTCCAGACCCTGGGGATAGTACCAAGTATAATAATCAGGTTAGGTGGAGTACATGGGCCTCCTTCCAGACCCTGGGGATAGTACCAGATATAATCATCAGGTTAGGTGGAGTACATGGGCCTCCTTCCAGACCCTGGGGATAGTACCAGATATAATCATCAGGTTAGGTGGAGTACATGGGCCTCCTTCCAGACCCTGGGGATAGTACCAGGTATAATCATCAGGTTAGGAGGAGTACATGGGCCTCCTTCCAGACCTTGGGGATAATACCAGGTATAATCATCAGGTTAGGAGGTGTACATGGGCCTCCTTCCAGACCTTGGGGATAGTACCAGGTATAATCATCAGGTTAGGTGGAGTACATGGGCCTCCTTCCAGACCCTGGGGATAATACCAGATATAATCATCAGGTTAGGAGGAGTACATGGGCCACCTTCCAGACCTTGGGGATAGTACCAGATATAATCATCAGGTTAGGAGATGTACATGGGCCTCCTTCCAGACCCTGGGGATAGTACCAGGTATAATCATCAGGTTAGGTGGAGTACATGGGCCTCCTTCCAGACCCTGGGGATAGTACCAGGTATAATCATCAGGTTAGGAGGAGTACATGGGCATCCTTCCAGACCTTGGGGATAATACCAGGTATAATCATCAGGTTAGGAGGAGTACATGGGCCACCTTCCAGACCTTGGGGATAGTACCAGATATAATCATCAGGTTAGGAGATGTACATGGGCCTCCTTCCAGACCCTGGGGATAGTACCAGATATAATCATCAGGTTAGGTGGAGTACATGGGCCTCCTTCCAGACCCTGGGGATAGTACCAGGTATAATCATCAGGTTAGGAGGAGTACATGGGCCTCCTTCCAGACCTTGGGGATAATACCAGGTATAATCATCAGGTTAGGAGGAGTACATGGGCCACCTTCCAGACCTTGGGGATAGTACCAGATATAATCATCAGGTTAGGAGATGTACATGGGCCTCCTTCCAGACCCTGGGGATAGTACCAGATATAATCATCAGGTTAGGAGGAGTACGTGGGTCACCTTCCAGACCTTGGGGATAGTACCAGGTATAATCATCAGGTTAGGGGGAGTACATGGACCTCCTTCCAGACCTTGGGGATAGTACCAGATATAATCATCAGGTTGGGAGGAGTACATGGGCCTCCTTCCAGACGCTGGGGATAGTACCAGGTATAATCATCAGGTTAGGAGGAGTACATGGGCCTCCTTCCAGACCCTGGGGATAGTACCAGGTATAATCATCAGGTTAGGAGGAGTACATGGGCCTCCTTCCAGACCTTGGGGATAGTACCAGGTATAATCATCAGGTTAAGAGGAGTACATGGGCCTCCTTCCAGACCCTGGGGATAGTACCAGATATAATCATCAGGTTAGGAGGAGTACATGGGCCTCCTTCCAGACCCTGGGGATAGTACCAGGTATAATCATCAGGTTAGGAGGAGTACATGGGCCTCCTTCCAGACCTTGGGGATAATACCAGGTATAATCATCAGGTTAGGAGGAGTACATGGGCCACCTTCCAGACCTTGGGGATAGTACAAGAGATAATCATCAGGTTAGGAGATGTACATGGGCCTCCTTCCAGACCCTGGGGATAGTACCAGATATAATCATCAGGTTAGGAGGAGTACATGGGCCACCTTCCAGACCTTGGGGATAGTACCAGGTATAATCATCAGGTTAGGTGGAGTACATGGGCCTCCCTCCAGACCCTGGGGATAGTACCAGGTATAATCATCAGGTTAGGTGGAGTACATGGGCCTCCCTCCAGACCCTGGGGATAGTACCAGGTATAATAATCAGGTTAGGTGGAGTACATGGGCCTCCTTCCAGACCCTGGGGATAGTACCAGGTATAATCATCAGGTTAGGAGGAGTACATGGGCCTCCTTCCAGACCTTGGGGATAATACCAGGTATAATCATCAGGTTAGGGGGAGTACATGGGCCTCTTTCCAGACCTTGGGGATAGTACCAGGTATAATCATCAGGTTAGGTGGAGTACATGGGCCTCCCTCCAGACCCTGGGGATAGTACCAGGTATAATAATCAGGTTAGGTGGAGTACATGGGCCTCCTTCCAGACCCTGGGGATAGTACCAGATATAATCATCAGGTTAGGTGGAGTACATGGGCCTCCTTCCAGACCCTGGGGATAGTACCAGATATAATCATCAGGTTAGGTGGAGTACATGGGCCTCCTTCCAGACCCTGGGGATAGTACCAGGTATAATCATCAGGTTAGGAGGAGTACATGGGCCTCCTTCCAGACCTTGGGGATAATACCAGGTATAATCATCAGGTTAGGAGGAGTACATGGGCCACCTTCCAGACATTGGGGATAGTACCAGATATAATCATCAGGTTAGGAGGTGTACATGGGCCTCCTTCCAGACCTTGGGGATAGTACCAGGTATAATCATCAGGTTAGGTGGAGTACATGGGCCTCCTTCCAGACCCTGGGGATAATACGAGATATAATCATCAGGTTAGGTGGAGTACATGGGCAACCTTCCAGACCTTGGGGATAGTACCAGATATAATCATCAGGTTAGGAGATGTACATGGGCCACCTTCCAGACCCTGGGAATAGTACCAGGTATAATCATCAGGTTAGGTGGAGTACATGGGCCTCCTTCCAGACCCTGGGGATAGTACCAGGTATAATCATCAGGTTAGGAGGAGTACATGGGCCTCCTTCCAGACCTTGGGGATAATACCAGGTATAATCATCAGGTTAGGAGGAGTACATGGGCCACCTTCCAGACCTTGGGGATAGTACAAGATATAATCATCAGGTTAGGAGATGTACATGGGCCTCCTTCCAGACCCTGGGGATAGTACCAGATATAATCATCAGGTTAGGAGGAGTACATGGGCCACCTTCCAGACCTTGGGGATAGTACCAGGTATAATCATCAGGTTAGGGGGAGTACATGGGCCTCCTTCCAGACCTTGGGGATAGTACCAGATATAATCATCAGGTTGGGAGGAGTACATAGGCCTCCTTCCAGACGCTGGGGATAGTACCAGGTATAATCATCAGGTTAGGAGGAGTACATGGGCCTCCTTCCAGACCCTGGGGATAGTACCAGATATAATCATCAGGTTAAGAGGAGTACATGGGCCTCCTTCCAGACCCTGGGGATAGTACCAGATACAATCATCAGGTTAGGAGGAGTACATGGGCCTCCTTCCAGACGCTGGGGATAGTACCAGGTATAATCATCAGGTTAGGTGGATTACATGGGCCTCCTTCCAGACCCTGGGGATAGTACCAGATATAATCATCAGGTTAGGTGGAGTACATGGGCCTCCTTCCAGACCCTGGGGATAGTACCAGATATAATCATCAGGTTAGGTGGAGTACATGGGCCTCCTTCCAGACCTTGGGGATAGTACCAGATATAATCATCAGGTTAGGGGGAGTACATGGGCCTCCTTCACGACCTTGGGGATAGTACCAGATATAATCATCAGGTTAGGAGGAGTACGTGGGCCACCTTCCAGACCTTGGGGATAGTACCAGATATAATCATCAGGTTAGGTAGGAGGAGTACGTGGGCCTCCTTCCAGACCTTGGGGATAGTACCAGATATAATCATCAGGTTAGGAGGAGTACGTGGGCCACCTTCCAGACCCTGGGGATAGTACCAGATATAATCATCAGGTTAGGAGGTGTACATGGGCCTCCTTCCAGACCTTGGGGATAGTACCAGGTATAATCATCAGGTTAGGTGGAGAACATGGGCCTCCTTCCAGACCTTTGGGATAGTACCAGATATAATCATCAGGTTAGGGGGAGTACATGGGCCTCCTTCCAGACCTTGGGGATAGTACCAGGTATAATCATCAGTTTAGGTGGAGTACATGGGCCTCCCTCCAGACCCTGGGGATAGCACCAGGTATAATCATCAGGTTAGGTGGAGTACATGGGCCTCCTTCCAGACCCTGGGGATAATACCAGATATAATCATCAGGTTAGGAGGAGTACATGGGCCACCTTCCAGACCTTGGGGATAGTACCAGATATAATCATCAGCTTAGGAGATGTACATGGGCCTCCTTCCAGACCCTGGGGATAGTACCAGGTATAATCATCAGGTTAGGTGGAGTACATGGGCCTCCTTCCAGACCCTGGGGATAGTACCAGGTATAATCATCAGGTTAGGAGGAGTACATGGGCCTCCTTCCAGACCTTGGGGATAATACCAGGTATAATCATCAGGTATGGAGGAGTACATGGGCCACCTTCCAGACCTTGGGGATAGTACCAGATATAATCATCAGGTTAGGAGATGTACATGGGCCTCCTTCCAGACCCTGGGGATAGTACCAGATATAATCATCAGGTTAGGAGGAGTACGTGGGCCACCTTCCAGACCTTGGGGATAGTACCAGGTATAATCATCAGGTTAGGTGGAGTACATGGGCCTCCTTCCAGACCTTGGGGATAGTACCAGATATAATCATCAGGTTAGGTGGAGTACATGGGCCTCCTTCCAGACCCTGGGGATAGTACCAGATATAATCATCAGGTTAGGTGGAGTACATGGGCCTCCTTCCAGACCCTGGGGATAGTACCAGATATAATCATCAGGTTAGGAGGAGTACATGGGCCACCTTCCAGACCTTGGGGATAGTACCAGGTATAATCATCAGGTTAGGTGGAGTACATGGGCCTCCCTCCAGACCCTGGGGATAGTACCAGGTATAATCATCAGGTTAGGTGGAGTACATGGGCCTCCCTCCAGACCCTGGGGATAGTACCAGGTATAATAATCAGGTTAGGTGGAGTACATGGGCCTCCTTCCAGACCCTGGGGATAGTACCAGGTATAATCATCAGGTTAGGAGGAGTACATGGGCCTCCTTCCAGACCTTGGGGATAATACCAGGTATAATCATCAGGTTAGGGGGAGTACATGGGCCTCTTTCCAGACCTTGGGGATAGTACCAGGTATAATCATCAGGTTAGGTGGAGTACATGGGCCTCCCTCCAGACCCTGGGGATAGTACCAGGTATAATAATCAGGTTAGGTGGAGTACATGGGCCTCCTTCCAGACCCTGGGGATAGTACCAGATATAATCATCAGGTTAGTTGGAGTACATGGGCCTCCTTCCAGACCCTGGGGATAGTACCAGATATAATCATCAGGTTAGGTGGAGTACATGGGCCTCCTTCCAGACCCTGGGGATAGTACCAGGTATAATCATCAGGTTAGGAGGAGTACATGGGCCTCCTTCCAGACCTTGGGGATAATACCAGGTATAATCATCAGGTTAGGAGGAGTACATGGGCCACCTTCCAGACATTGGGGATAGTACCAGATATAATCATCAGGTTAGGAGGTGTACATGGGCCTCCTTCCAGACCTTGGGGATAGTACCAGGTATAATCATCAGGTTAGGTGGAGTACATGGGCCTCCTTCCAGACCCTGGGGATAATACGAGATATAATCATCAGGTTAGGTGGAGTACATGGGCAACCTTCCAGACCTTGGGGATAGTACCAGATATAATCATCAGGTTAGGAGATGTACATGGGCCACCTTCCAGACCCTGGGAATAGTACCAGGTATAATCATCAGGTTAGGTGGAGTACATGGGCCTCCTTCCAGACCCTGGGGATAGTACCAGGTATAATCATCAGGTTAGGAGGAGTACATGGGCCTCCTTCCAGACCTTGGGGATAATACCAGGTATAATCATCAGGTTAGGAGGAGTACATGGGCCACCTTCCAGACCTTGGGGATAGTACAAGATATAATCATCAGGTTAGGAGATGTACATGGGCCTCCTTCCAGACCCTGGGGATAGTACCAGATATAATCATCAGGTTAGGAGGAGTACATGGGCCACCTTCCAGACCTTGGGGATAGTACCAGGTATAATCATCAGGTTAGGGGGAGTACATGGGCCTCCTTCCAGACCTTGGGGATAGTACCAGATATAATCATCAGGTTGGGAGGAGTACATAGGCCTCCTTCCAGACGCTGGGGATAGTACCAGGTATAATCATCAGGTTAAGAGGAGTACATGGGCCTCCTTCCAGACCCTGGGGATAGTACCAGATATAATCATCAGGTTAAGAGGAGTACATGGGCCTCCTTCCAGACCCTGGGGATAGTACCAGATACAATCATCAGGTTAGGAGGAGTACATGGGCCTCCTTCCAGACGCTGGGGATAGTACCAGGTATAATCATCAGGTTAGGTGGATTACATGGGCCTCCTTCCAGACCCTGGGGATAGTACCAGATATAATCATCAGGTTAGGTGGAGTACATGGGCCTCCTTCCAGACCCTGGGGATAGTACCAGATATAATCATCAGGTTAGGTGGAGTACATGGGCCTCCTTCCAGACCTTGGGGATAGTACCAGATATAATCATCAGGTTAGGGGGAGTACATGGGCCTCCTTCACGACCTTGGGGATAGTACCAGATATAATCATCAGGTTAGGAGGAGTACGTGGGCCACCTTCCAGACCTTGGGGATAGTACCAGATATAATCATCAGGTTAGGTAGGAGGAGTACGTGGGCCTCCTTCCAGACCTTGGGGATAGTACCAGATATAATCATCAGGTTAGGAGGAGTACGTGGGCCACCTTCCAGACCCTGGGGATAGTACCAGATATAATCATCAGGTTAGGAGGTGTACATGGGCCTCCTTCCAGACCTTGGGGATAGTACCAGGTATAATCATCAGGTTAGGTGGAGAACATGGGCCTCCTTCCAGACCTTTGGGATAGTACCAGATATAATCATCAGGTTAGGGGGAGTACATGGGCCTCCTTCCAGACCTTGGGGATAGTACCAGGTATAATCATCAGTTTAGGTGGAGTACATGGGCCTCCCTCCAGACCCTGGGGATAGCACCAGGTATAATCATCAGGTTAGGTGGAGTACATGGGCCTCCTTCCAGACCCTGGGGATAATACCAGATATAATCATCAGGTTAGGAGGAGTACATGGGCCACCTTCCAGACCTTGGGGATAGTACCAGATATAATCATCAGCTTAGGAGATGTACATGGGCCTCCTTCCAGACCCTGGGGATAGTACCAGGTATAATCATCAGGTTAGGTGGAGTACATGGGCCTCCTTCCAGACCCTGGGGATAGTACCAGGTATAATCATCAGGTTAGGAGGAGTACATGGGCCTCCTTCCAGACCTTGGGGATAATACCAGGTATAATCATCAGGTATGGAGGAGTACATGGGCCACCTTCCAGACCTTGGGGATAGTACCAGATATAATCATCAGGTTAGGAGATGTACATGGGCCTCCTTCCAGACCCTGGGGATAGTACCAGATATAATCATCAGGTTAGGAGGAGTACGTGGGCCACCTTCCAGACCTTGGGGATAGTACCAGGTATAATCATCAGGTTAGGGGGAGTACATGGGCCTCCTTCCAGACCTTGGGGATAGTACCAGATATAATCATCAGGTTGGGAGGAGTACATGGGCCTCCTTCCAGACGCTGGGGATAGTACCAGGTATAATCATCAGGTTAGGAGGAGTACATGGGCCTCCTTCCAGACCCTGGGGATAGTACCAGGTATAATCATCAGGTTAAGAGGAGTACATGGGCCTCCTTCCAGACCCTGGGGATAGTACCAGATATAATCATCAGGTTAGGAGGAGTACGTGGTCCTCCTTCCAGACCTTTGGGATAGTACCAGATATAATCATCAGGATAGGGGGAGTACATGGGCCTCTTTCCAGACCTTGGGGATAGTACCAGGTATAATCATCAGGTTAGGTGGAGTACATGGGCCTCCCTCCAGACCCTGGGGATAGTACCAGGTATAATCATCAGGTTAGGTGGAGTACATGGGCCTCCCTCCAGACCCTGGGGATAGTACCAGGTATAATAATCAGGTTAGGTGGAGTACATGGGCCTCCTTCCAGACCCTGGGGATAGTACCAGGTATAATCATCAGGTTAGGAGGAGTACATGGGCCTCCTTCCAGACCTTGGGGATAATACCAGGTATAATCATCAGGTTAGGGGGAGTACATGGGCCTCTTTCCAGACCTTGGGGATAGTACCAGGTATAATCATCAGGTTAGGTGGAGTACATGGGCCTCCCTCCAGACCCTGGGGATAGTACCAGGTATAATAATCAGGTTAGGTGGAGTACATGGGCCTCCTTCCAGACCCTGGGGATAGTACCAGATATAATCATCAGGTTAGGTGGAGTACATGGGCCTCCTTCCAGACCCTGGGGATAGTACCAGATATAATCATCAGGTTAGGTGGAGTACATGGGCCTCCTTCCAGACCCTGGGGATAGTACCAGGTATAATCATCAGGTTAGGAGGAGTACATGGGCCTCCTTCCAGACCTTGGGGATAATACCAGGTATAATCATCAGGTTAGGAGGAGTACATGGGCCACCTTCCAGACATTGGGGATAGTACCAGATATAATCATCAGGTTAGGAGGTGTACATGGGCCTCCTTCCAGACCCTGGGGATAGTACCAGATATAATCATCAGGTTAGGAGGAGTACATGGGCCACCTTCCAGACCTTGGGGATAGTACCAGGTATAATCATCAGGTTAGGGGGAGTACATGGGCCTCCTTCCAGACCTTGGGGATAGTACCAGATATAATCATCAGGTTGGGAGGAGTACATAGGCCACCTTCCAGACGCTGGGGATAGTACCAGGTATAATCATCAGGTTAGGAGGAGTACATGGGCCTCCTTCCAGACCCTGGGGATAGTACCAGATATAATCATCAGGTTAGGTGGAGTACATGGGCCTCCTTCCAGACCCTGGGGATAGTACAAGATATAATCATCAGGTTAGGTGGAGTACATGGGCCTCCTTCCAGACCTTGGGGATAGTACCAGATATAATCATCAGGTTAGGGGGAGTACATGGGCCTCCTTCCGACCTTGGGGATATTACCAGATATAATCATCAGGTTAGGAGGAGTACGTGGGCTACCTTCCAGACCTTGGGGATAGTACCAGGTATAATCATCAGGTTAGGAGGAGTACATGGGCCTCCTTCCAGACCCTGGGGATAGTACAAGATATAATCATCAGGTTAGGTGGAGTACATGGGCCTCCTTCCAGACCTTGGGGATAGTACCAGATATAATCATCAGGTTAGGAGGTGTACATGGGCCTCCTTCCAGACCCTGGGGATAGTACCAGATATAATCATCAGGTTAGGAGGAGTACATGGGCCACCTTCCAGACCCTGGGGATAGCACCAGGTATAATCATCAGGTTAGGTGGAGTACATGGGCCTCCTTCCAGACCCTGGGGATAATACCAGATATAATCATCAGGTTAGGAGGAGTACATGGGCCTCCTTCCAGACCCTGGGGATAGTACCAGATATAATCATCAGGTTAGGAGATGTACATGGGCCTCCTTCCAGACCCTGGGGATAGTACCAGAGATAATCATCAGGTTAGGTGGAGTACATGGGCCTCCTTCCAGACCCTGGGGATAGTACCAGGTATAATCATCAGGTTAGGAGGAGTACATGGGCCACCTTCCAGACCTTGGGGATAGTACCAGATATAATCATCAGGTTAGGAGGTGTACATGGGCCTCCTTCCAGACCTTGGGGATAGTACCAGGTATAATCATCAGGTTAGGTGGAGAACATGGGCCTCCTTCCAGACCTTTGGGATAGTACCAGATATAATCATCAGGTTAGGGGGAGTACATGGGCCTCCTTCCAGACCTTGGGGATAGTACCAGGTATAATCATCAGTTTAGGTGGAGTACATGGGCCTCCCTCCAGACCCTGGGGATAGCACCAGATATAATCATCAGGTTAGGAGGAGTACATGGGCCACCTTCCAGACCTTGGGGATAGTACCAGGTATAATCATCAGGTTAGGGGGAGTACATGGGCCTCCTTCCAGACCTTGGGGATAGTACCAGATATAATCATCAGGTTGGGAGGAGTACATAGGCCTCCTTCCAGACGCTGGGGATAGTACCAGGTATAATCATCAGGTTAGGAGGAGTACATGGGCCTCCTTCCAGACCCTGGGGATAGTACCAGATATAATCATCAGGTTAAGAGGAGTACATGGGCCTCCTTCCAGACCCTGGGGATAGTACCAGATACAATCATCAGGTTAGGAGGAGTACATGGGCCTCCTTCCAGACGCTGGGGATAGTACCAGGTATAATCATCAGGTTAGGTGGATTACATGGGCCTCCTTCCAGACCCTGGGGATAGTACCAGATATAATCATCAGGTTAGGTGGAGTACATGGGCCTCCTTCCAGACCCTGGGGATAGTACCAGATATAATCATCAGGTTAGGTGGAGTACATGGGCCTCCTTCCAGACCTTGGGGATAGTACCAGATATAATCATCAGGTTAGGGGGAGTACATGGGCCTCCTTCACGACCTTGGGGATAGTACCAGATATAATCATCAGGTTAGGAGGAGTACGTGGGCCACCTTCCAGACCTTGGGGATAGTACCAGATATAATCATCAGGTTAGGTAGGAGGAGTACGTGGGCCTCCTTCCAGACCTTGGGGATAGTACCAGATATAATCATCAGGTTAGGAGGAGTACGTGGGCCACCTTCCAGACCTTGGGGATAGTACCAGGTATAATCATCAGGTTAGGGGGAGTACATGGGCCTCCTTCCAGACCTTGGGGATAGTACCAGATATAATCATCAGGTTGGGAGGAGTACATGGGCCTCCTTCCAGACGCTGGGGATAGTACCAGGTATAATCATCAGGTTAGGAGGAGTACATGGGCCTCCTTCCAGACCCTGGGGATAGTACCAGGTATAATCATCAGGTTAAGAGGAGTACATGGGCCTCCTTCCAGACCCTGGGGATAGTACCAGATATAATCATCAGGTTAGGAGGAGTACGTGGGCCTCCTTCCAGACCTTTGGGATAGTACCAGATATAATCATCAGGATAGGGGGAGTACATGGGCCTCTTTCCAGACCTTGGGGATAGTACCAGGTATAATCATCAGGTTAGGTGGAGTACATGGGCCTCCCTCCAGACCCTGGGGATAGTACCAGGTATAATCATCAGGTTAGGTGGAGTACATGGGCCTCCCTCCAGACCCTGGGGATAGTACCAGGTATAATAATCAGGTTAGGTGGAGTACATGGGCCTCCTTCCAGACCCTGGGGATAGTACCAGGTATAATCATCAGGTTAGGAGGAGTACATGGGCCTCCTTCCAGACCTTGGGGATAATACCAGGTATAATCATCAGGTTAGGGGGAGTACATGGGCCTCTTTCCAGACCTTGGGGATAGTACCAGGTATAATCATCAGGTTAGGTGGAGTACATGGGCCTCCCTCCAGACCCTGGGGATAGTACCAGGTATAATAATCAGGTTAGGTGGAGTACATGGGCCTCCTTCCAGACCCTGGGGATAGTACCAGATATAATCATCAGGTTAGGTGGAGTACATGGGCCTCCTTCCAGACCCTGGGGATAGTACCAGATATAATCATCAGGTTAGGTGGAGTACATGGGCCTCCTTCCAGACCCTGGGGATAGTACCAGGTATAATCATCAGGTTAGGAGGAGTACATGGGCCTCCTTCCAGACCTTGGGGATAATACCAGGTATAATCATCAGGTTAGGAGGAGTACATGGGCCACCTTCCAGACATTGGGGATAGTACCAGATATAATCATCAGGTTAGGAGGTGTACATGGGCCTCCTTCCAGACCCTGGGGATAGTACCAGATATAATCATCAGGTTAGGAGGAGTACATGGGCCACCTTCCAGACCTTGGGGATAGTACCAGGTATAATCATCAGGTTAGGGGGAGTACATGGGCCTCCTTCCAGACCTTGGGGATAGTACCAGATATAATCATCAGGTTGGGAGGAGTACATAGGCCACCTTCCAGACGCTGGGGATAGTACCAGGTATAATCATCAGGTTAGGAGGAGTACATGGGCCTCCTTCCAGACCCTGGGGATAGTACCAGATATAATCATCAGGTTAGGTGGAGTACATGGGCCTCCTTCCAGACCCTGGGGATAGTACAAGATATAATCATCAGGTTAGGTGGAGTACATGGGCCTCCTTCCAGACCTTGGGGATAGTACCAGATATAATCATCAGGTTAGGGGGAGTACATGGGCCTCCTTCCGACCTTGGGGATATTACCAGATATAATCATCAGGTTAGGAGGAGTACGTGGGCTACCTTCCAGACCTTGGGGATAGTACCAGGTATAATCATCAGGTTAGGAGGAGTACATGGGCCTCCTTCCAGACCCTGGGGATAGTACAAGATATAATCATCAGGTTAGGTGGAGTACATGGGCCTCCTTCCAGACCTTGGGGATAGTACCAGATATAATCATCAGGTTAGGAGGTGTACATGGGCCTCCTTCCAGACCCTGGGGATAGTACCAGATATAATCATCAGGTTAGGAGGAGTACATGGGCCACCTTCCAGACCCTGGGGATAGCACCAGGTATAATCATCAGGTTAGGTGGAGTACATGGGCCTCCTTCCAGACCCTGGGGATAATACCAGATATAATCATCAGGTTAGGAGGAGTACATGGGCCTCCTTCCAGACCCTGGGGATAGTACCAGATATAATCATCAGGTTAGGAGATGTACATGGGCCTCCTTCCAGACCCTGGGGATAGTACCAGAGATAATCATCAGGTTAGGTGGAGTACATGGGCCTCCTTCCAGACCCTGGGGATAGTACCAGGTATAATCATCAGGTTAGGAGGAGTACATGGGCCACCTTCCAGACCTTGGGGATAGTACCAGATATAATCATCAGGTTAGGAGGTGTACATGGGCCTCCTTCCAGACCTTGGGGATAGTACCAGGTATAATCATCAGGTTAGGTGGAGAACATGGGCCTCCTTCCAGACCTTTGGGATAGTACCAGATATAATCATCAGGTTAGGGGGAGTACATGGGCCTCCTTCCAGACCTTGGGGATAGTACCAGGTATAATCATCAGTTTAGGTGGAGTACATGGGCCTCCCTCCAGACCCTGGGGATAGCACCAGATATAATCATCAGGTTAGGAGGAGTACATGGGCCACCTTCCAGACCTTGGGGATAGTACCAGGTATAATCATCAGGTTAGGGGGAGTACATGGGCCTCCTTCCAGACCTTGGGGATAGTACCAGATATAATCATCAGGTTGGGAGGAGTACATAGGCCTCCTTCCAGACGCTGGGGATAGTACCAGGTATAATCATCAGGTTAGGAGGAGTACATGGGCCTCCTTCCAGACCCTGGGGATAGTACCAGATATAATCATCAGGTTAAGAGGAGTACATGGGCCTCCTTCCAGACCCTGGGGATAGTACCAGATACAATCATCAGGTTAGGAGGAGTACATGGGCCTCCTTCCAGACGCTGGGGATAGTACCAGGTATAATCATCAGGTTAGGTGGATTACATGGGCCTCCTTCCAGACCCTGGGGATAGTACCAGATATAATCATCAGGTTAGGTGGAGTACATGGGCCTCCTTCCAGACCCTGGGGATAGTACCAGATATAATCATCAGGTTAGGTGGAGTACATGGGCCTCCTTCCAGACCTTGGGGATAGTACCAGATATAATCATCAGGTTAGGGGGAGTACATGGGCCTCCTTCACGACCTTGGGGATAGTACCAGATATAATCATCAGGTTAGGAGGAGTACGTGGGCCACCTTCCAGACCTTGGGGATAGTACCAGATATAATCATCAGGTTAGGTAGGAGGAGTACGTGGGCCTCCTTCCAGACCTTGGGGATAGTACCAGATATAATCATCAGGTTAGGAGGAGTACGTGGGCCACCTTCCAGACCCTGGGGATAGTACCAGATATAATCATCAGGTTAGGAGGTGTACATGGGCCTCCTTCCAGACCTTGGGGATAGTACCAGGTATAATCATCAGGTTAGGTGGAGAACATGGGCCTCCTTCCAGACCTTTGGGATAGTACCAGATATAATCATCAGGTTAGGGGGAGTACATGGGCCTCCTTCCAGACCTTGGGGATAGTACCAGGTATAATCATCAGTTTAGGTGGAGTACATGGGCCTCCCTCCAGACCCTGGGGATAGCACCAGGTATAATCATCAGGTTAGGTGGAGTACATGGGCCTCCTTCCAGACCCTGGGGATAATACCAGATATAATCATCAGGTTAGGAGGAGTACATGGGCCACCTTCCAGACCTTGGGGATAGTACCAGATATAATCATCAGCTTAGGAGATGTACATGGGCCTCCTTCCAGACCCTGGGGATAGTACCAGGTATAATCATCAGGTTAGGTGGAGTACATGGGCCTCCTTCCAGACCCTGGGGATAGTACCAGGTATAATCATCAGGTTAGGAGGAGTACATGGGCCTCCTTCCAGACCTTGGGGATAATACCAGGTATAATCATCAGGTATGGAGGAGTACATGGGCCACCTTCCAGACCTTGGGGATAGTACCAGATATAATCATCAGGTTAGGAGATGTACATGGGCCTCCTTCCAGACCCTGGGGATAGTACCAGATATAATCATCAGGTTAGGAGGAGTACGTGGGCCACCTTCCAGACCTTGGGGATAGTACCAGGTATAATCATCAGGTTAGGGGGAGTACATGGGCCTCCTTCCAGACCTTGGGGATAGTACCAGATATAATCATCAGGTTGGGAGGAGTACATGTGCCTCCTTCCAGACGCTGGGGATAGTACCAGGTATAATCATCAGGTTAGGAGGACGACATGGGCCTCCTTCCAGACCCTGGGGATAGTACCAGGTATAATCATCAGGTTAAGAGGAGTACATGGGCCTCCTTCCAGACCCTGGGGATAGTACCAGATATAATCATCAGGTTAGGAGGAGTACGTGGGCCTCCTTCCAGACCTTTGGGATAGTACCAGATATAATCATCAGGTTAGGGGGAGTACATGGGCCTCTTTCCAGACCTTGGGGATAGTACCAGGTATAATCATCAGGTTAGGTGGAGTACATGGGCCTCCCTCCAGACCCTGGGGATAGTACCAGGTATAATCATCAGGTTAGGTGGAGTACATGGGCCTCCCTCCAGACCCTGGGGATAGTACCAGGTATAATAATCAGGTTAGGTGGAGTACATGGGCCTCCTTCCAGACCCTGGGGATAGTACCAGGTATAATCATCAGGTTAGGAGGAGTACATGGGCCTCCTTCCAGACCTTGGGGATAATACCAGGTATAATCATCAGGTTAGGGGGAGTACATGGGCCTCTTTCCAGACCTTGGGGATAGTACCAGGTATAATCATCAGGTTAGGTGGAGTACATGGGCCTCCCTCCAGACCCTGGGGATAGTACCAGGTATAATAATCAGGTTAGGTGGAGTACATGGGCCTCCTTCCAGACCCTGGGGATAGTACCAGATATAATCATCAGGTTAGGTGGAGTACATGGGCCTCCTTCCAGACCCTGGGGATAGTACCAGATATAATCATCAGGTTAGGTGGAGTACATGGGCCTCCTTCCAGACCCTGGGGATAGTACCAGGTATAATCATCAGGTTAGGAGGAGTACATGGGCCTCCTTCCAGACCTTGGGGATAATACCAGGTATAATCATCAGGTTAGGAGGAGTACATGGGCCTCCTTCCAGACCTTGGGGATAGTACCAGATATAATCATCAGGTTGGGAGGAGTACATAGGCCACCTTCCAGACGCTGGGGATAGTACCAGGTATAATCATCAGGTTAGGAGGAGTACATGGGCCTCCTTCCAGACCCTGGGGATAGTACCAGATATAATCATCAGGTTAGGTGGAGTACATGGGCCTCCTTCCAGACCCTGGGGATAGTACAAGATATAATCATCAGGTTAGGTGGAGTACATGGGCCTCCTTCCAGACCTTGGGGATAGTACCAGATATAATCATCAGGTTAGGGGGAGTACATGGGCCTCCTTCCGACCTTGGGGATATTACCAGATATAATCATCAGGTTAGGAGGAGTACGTGGGCTACCTTCCAGACCTTGGGGATAGTACCAGGTATAATCATCAGGTTAGGAGGAGTACATGGGCCTCCTTCCAGACCCTGGGGATAGTACAAGATATAATCATCAGGTTAGGTGGAGTACATGGGCCTCCTTCCAGACCTTGGGGATAGTACCAGATATAATCATCAGGTTAGGAGGTGTACATGGGCCTCCTTCCAGACCCTGGGGATAGTACCAGATATAATCATCAGGTTAGGAGGAGTACATGGGCCACCTTCCAGACCCTGGGGATAGCACCAGGTATAATCATCAGGTTAGGTGGAGTACATGGGCCTCCTTCCAGACCCTGGGGATAATACCAGATATAATCATCAGGTTAGGAGGAGTACATGGGCCTCCTTCCAGACCCTGGGGATAGTACCAGATATAATCATCAGGTTAGGAGATGTACATGGGCCTCCTTCCAGACCCTGGGGATAGTACCAGAGATAATCATCAGGTTAGGTGGAGTACATGGGCCTCCTTCCAGACCCTGGGGATAGTACCAGGTATAATCATCAGGTTAGGAGGAGTACATGGGCCACCTTCCAGACCTTGGGGATAGTACCAGATATAATCATCAGGTTAGGAGGTGTACATGGGCCTCCTTCCAGACCTTGGGGATAGTACCAGGTATAATCATCAGGTTAGGTGGAGAACATGGGCCTCCTTCCAGACCTTTGGGATAGTACCAGATATAATCATCAGGTTAGGGGGAGTACATGGGCCTCCTTCCAGACCTTGGGGATAGTACCAGGTATAATCATCAGTTTAGGTGGAGTACATGGGCCTCCCTCCAGACCCTGGGGATAGCACCAGGTATAATCATCAGGTTAGGTGGAGTACATGGGCCTCCTTCCAGACCCTGGGGATAATACCAGATATAATCATCAGGTTAGGAGGAGTACATGGGCCACCTTCCAGACCTTGGGGATAGTACCAGATATAATCATCAGGTTAGGAGATGTACATGGGCCTCCTTCCAGACCCTGGGGATAGTACCAGGTATAATCATCAGGTTAGGTGGAGTACATGGGCCTCCTTCCAGACCCTGGGGATAGTACCAGGTATAATCATCAGGTTAGGAGGAGTACATGGGCCTCCTTCCAGACCCTGGGGATAGTACAAGATATAATCATCAGGTTAGGTGGAGTACATGGGCCTCCTTCCAGACCTTGGGGATAGTACCAGATATAATCATCAGGTTAGGAGGTGTACATGGGCCTCCTTCCAGACCTTGGGGATAGTACCAGATATAATCATCAGGTTGGGAGGAGTACATAGGCCTCCTTCCAGACGCTGGGGATATTACCAGGTATAATCATCAGGTTAGGAGGAGTACATGGGCCTCCTTCCAGACCCTGGGGATAGTACCAGATATAATCATCAGGTTAGGTGGAGTACATGGGCCTCCTTCCAGACCCTGGGGATAGTACAAGATATAATCATCAGGTTAGGTGGAGTACATGGGCCTCCTTCCAGACCTTGGGGATAGTACCAGATATAATCATCAGGTTAGGGGGAGTACATGGGCCTCCTTCACGACCTTGGGGATATTACCAGATATAATCATCAGGTTAGGAGGAGTACGTGGGCCTCCTTCCAGACCCTGGGGATAGTACCAGATATAATCATCAGGTTAGGAGATGTACATGGGCCTCCTTCCAGACCCTGGGGATAGTACCAGGTATAATCATCAGGTTAGGTGGAGTACATGGGCCTCCTTCCAGACCCTGGGGATAGTACCAGGTATAATCATCAGGTTAGGAGGAGTACATGGGCCACCTTCCAGACCTTGGGGATAGTACCAGATATAATCATCAGGTTAGGAGGTGTACATGGGCCTCCTTCCAGACCTTGGGGATAGTACCAGGTATAATCATCAGGTTAGGTGGAGTACATGGGCCTCCTTCCAGACCCTGGGGATAATACGAGATATAATCATCAGGTTAGGTGGAGTACATGGGCAACCTTCCAGACCTTGGGGATAGTACCAGATATAATCATCAGGTTAGGAGATGTACATGGGCCACCTTCCAGACCCTGGGAATAGTACCAGGTATAATCATCAGGTTAGGTGGAGTACATGGGCCTCCTTCCAGACCCTGGGGATAGTACCAGGTATAATCATCAGGTTAGGAGGAGTACATGGGCCTCCTTCCAGACCTTGGGGATAATACCAGGTATAATCATCAGGTTAGGAGGAGTACATGGGCCACCTTCCAGACCTTGGGGATAGTACAAGATATAATCATCAGGTTAGGAGATGTACATGGGCCTCCTTCCAGACCCTGGGGATAGTACCAGATATAATCATCAGGTTAGGAGGAGTACATGGGCCACCTTCCAGACCTTGGGGATAGTACCAGGTATAATCATCAGGTTAGGGGGAGTACATGGGCCTCCTTCCAGACCTTGGGGATAGTACCAGATATAATCATCAGGTTGGGAGGAGTACATAGGCCTCCTTCCAGACGCTGGGGATAGTACCAGGTATAATCATCAGGTTAGGAGGAGTACATGGGCCTCCTTCCAGACCCTGGGGATAGTACCAGATATAATCATCAGGTTAAGAGGAGTACATGGGCCTCCTTCCAGACCCTGGGGATAGTACCAGATACAATCATCAGGTTAGGAGGAGTACATGGGCCTCCTTCCAGACACTGGGGATAGTACCAGGTATAATCATCAGGTTAGGTGGATTACATGGGCCTCCTTCCAGACCCTGGGGATAGTACCAGATATAATCATCAGGTTAGGTGGAGTACATGGGCCTCCTTCCAGACCCTGGGGATAGTACCAGATATAATCATCAGGTTAGGTGGAGTACATGGGCCTCCTTCCAGACCTTGGGGATAGTACCAGATATAATCATCAGGTTAGGGGGAGTACATGGGCCTCCTTCACGACCTTGGGGATAGTACCAGATATAATCATCAGGTTAGGAGGAGTACATGGGCCACCTTCCAGACCTTGGGGATAGTACCAGATATAATCATCAGGTTAGGTAGGAGGAGTACGTGGGCCTCCTTCCAGACCTTGGGGATAGTACCAGATATAATCATCAGGTTAGGGGGAGTACATGGGCCTCCCTCCAGACCCTGGGGATAGCACCAGGTATAATCATCAGGTTAGGTGGAGTACATGGGCCTCCTTCCAGACCCTGGGGATAATACCAGATATAATCATCAGGTTAGGAGGAGTACATGGGCCACCTTCCAGACCTTGGGGATAGTACCAGATATAATCATCAGCTTAGGAGATGTACATGGGCCTCCTTCCAGACCCTGGGGATAGTACCAGGTATAATCATCAGGTTAGGAGGAGTACATGGGCCTCCTTCCAGACCTTGGGGATAATACCAGGTATAATCATCAGGTATGGAGGAGTACATGGGCCACCTTCCAGACCTTGGGGATAGTACCAGATATAATCATCAGGTTAGGAGATGTACATGGGCCTCCTTCCAGACCCTGGGGATAGTACCAGATATAATCATCAGGTTAGGAGGAGTACGTGGGCCACCTTCCAGACCTTGGGGATAGTACCAGGTATAATCATCAGGTTAGGGGGAGTACATGGGCCTCCTTCCAGACCTTGGGGATAGTACCAGATATAATCATCAGGTTGGGAGGAGTACATGGGCCTCCTTCCAGACCCTGGGGATAGTACCAGATATAATCATCAGGTTAGGAGATGTACATGGGCCTCCTTCCAGACCCTGGGGATAGTACCAGGTATAATCATCAGGTTAGGTGGAGTACATGGGCCTCCTTCCAGACCCTGGGGATAGTACCAGGTATAATCATCAGGTTAGGAGGAGTACATGGGCCTCCTTCCAGACCCTGGGGATAGTACAAGATATAATCATCAGGTTAGGTGGAGTACATGGGCCTCCTTCCAGACCTTGGGGATAGTACCAGATATAATCATCAGGTTAGGAGGTGTACATGGGCCTCCTTCCAGACCTTGGGGATAGTACCAGATATAATCATCAGGTTGGGAGGAGTACATAGGCCTCCTTCCAGACGCTGGGGATATTACCAGGTATAATCATCAGGTTAGGGGGAGTACGTGGACCTCCTTCCAGACCTTGGGGATAGTACCAGATATAATCATCAGGTTAGGGGGAGTACATGGGCCTCCCTCCAGACCCTGGGGATAGCACCAGGTATAATCATCAGGTTAGGTGGAGTACATGGGCCTCCTTCCAGACCCTGGGGATAATACCAGATATAATCATCAGGTTAGGAGGAGTACATGGGCCACCTTCCAGACCTTGGGGATAGTACCAGATATAATCATCAGCTTAGGAGATGTACATGGGCCTCCTTCCAGACCCTGGGGATAGTACCAGGTATAATCATCAGGTTAGGAGGAGTACATGGGCCTCCTTCCAGACCTTGGGGATAATACCAGGTATAATCATCAGGTATGGAGGAGTACATGGGCCACCTTCCAGACCTTGGGGATAGTACCAGATATAATCATCAGGTTAGGAGATGTACATGGGCCTCCTTCCAGACCCTGGGGATAGTACCAGATATAATCATCAGGTTAGGAGGAGTACGTGGGCCACCTTCCAGACCTTGGGGATAGTACCAGGTATAATCATCAGGTTAGGGGGAGTACATGGGCCTCCTTCCAGACCTTGGGGATAGTACCAGATATAATCATCAGGTTGGGAGGAGTACATGGGCCTCCTTCCAGACCCTGGGGATAGTACCAGATATAATCATCAGGTTAGGAGATGTACATGGGCCTCCTTCCAGACCCTGGGGATAGTACCAGGTATAATCATCAGGTTAGGTGGAGTACATGGGCCTCCTTCCAGACCCTGGGGATAGTACCAGGTATAATCATCAGGTTAGGAGGAGTACATGGGCCTCCTTCCAGACCCTGGGGATAGTACAAGATATAATCATCAGGTTAGGTGGAGTACATGGGCCTCCTTCCAGACCTTGGGGATAGTACCAGATATAATCATCAGGTTAGGAGGTGTACATGGGCCTCCTTCCAGACCTTGGGGATAGTACCAGATATAATCATCAGGTTGGGAGGAGTACATAGGCCTCCTTCCAGACGCTGGGGATATTACCAGGTATAATCATCAGGTTAGGAGGAGTACATGGGCCTCCTTCCAGACCCTGGGGATAGTACCAGATATAATCATCAGGTTAGGTGGAGTACATGGGCCTCCTTCCAGACCCTGGGGATAGTACAAGATATAATCATCAGGTTAGGTGGAGTACATGGGCCTCCTTCCAGACCTTGGGGATAGTACCAGATATAATCATCAGGTTAGGGGGAGTACATGGGCTTCCTTCACGACCTTGGGGATATTACCAGATATAATCATCAGGTTAGGAGGAGTACGTGGGCTACCTTCCAGACCTTGGGGATAGTACCAGATATAATCATCAGGTTAGGAGGAGTACGTGGGCCTCCTTCCAGACCCTGGGGATAGTACCAGATATAATCATCAGGTTAGGAGATGTACATGGGCCTCCTTCCAGACCCTGGGGATAGTACCAGGTATAATCATCAGGTTAGGTGGAGTACATGGGCCTCCTTCCAGACCCTGGGGATAGTACCAGGTATAATCATCAGGTTAGGAGGAGTACATGGGCCACCTTCCAGACCTTGGGGATAGTACCAGATATAATCATCAGGTTAGGAGGTGTACATGGGCCTCCTTCCAGACCTTGGGGATAGTACCAGGTATAATCATCAGGTTAGGTGGAGTACATGGGCCTCCTTCCAGACCCTGGGGATAATACGAGATATAATCATCAGGTTAGGTGGAGTACATGGGCAACCTTCCAGACCTTGGGGATAGTACCAGATATAATCATCAGGTTAGGAGATGTACATGGGCCACCTTCCAGACCCTGGGAATAGTACCAGGTATAATCATCAGGTTAGGTGGAGTACATGGGCCTCCTTCCAGACCCTGGGGATAGTACCAGGTATAATCATCAGGTTAGGAGGAGTACATGGGCCTCCTTCCAGACCTTGGGGATAATACCAGGTATAATCATCAGGTTAGGAGGAGTACATGGGCCACCTTCCAGACCTTGGGGATAGTACAAGATATAATCATCAGGTTAGGAGATGTACATGGGCCTCCTTCCAGACCCTGGGGATAGTACCAGATATAATCATCAGGTTAGGAGGAGTACATGGGCCACCTTCCAGACCTTGGGGATAGTACCAGGTATAATCATCAGGTTAGGGGGAGTACATGGGCCTCCTTCCAGACCTTGGGGATAGTACCAGATATAATCATCAGGTTAGGAGGAGTACATGGGCCTCCTTCCAGACCTTGGGGATAGTACCAGATATAATCATCAGGTTAGGAGGTGTACATGGGCCTCCTTCCAGACCTTGGGGATAGTACCAGATATAATCATCAGGTTGGGAGGAGTACATAGGCCTCCTTCCAGACGCTGGGGATATTACCAGGTATAATCATCAGGTTAGGAGGAGTACATGGGCCTCCTTCCAGACCCTGGGGATAGTACCAGATATAATCATCAGGTTAGGTGGAGTACATGGGCCTCCTTCCAGACCCTGGGGATAGTACAAGATATAATCATCAGGTTAGGTGGAGTACATGGGCCTCCTTCCAGACCTTGGGGATAGTACCAGATATAATCATCAGGTTAGGGGGAGTACATGGGCTTCCTTCACGACCTTGGGGATATTACCAGATATAATCATCAGGTTAGGAGGAGTACGTGGGCTACCTTCCAGACCTTGGGGATAGTACCAGATATAATCATCAGGTTAGGAGGAGTACGTGGGCCTCCTTCCAGACCCTGGGGATAGTACCAGATATAATCATCAGGTTAGGAGATGTACATGGGCCTCCTTCCAGACCCTGGGGATAGTACCAGGTATAATCATCAGGTTAGGTGGAGTACATGGGCCTCCTTCCAGACCCTGGGGATAGTACCAGGTATAATCATCAGGTTAGGAGGAGTACATGGGCCACCTTCCAGACCTTGGGGATAGTACCAGATATAATCATCAGGTTAGGAGGTGTACATGGGCCTCCTTCCAGACCTTGGGGATAGTACCAGGTATAATCATCAGGTTAGGTGGAGTACATGGGCCTCCTTCCAGACCCTGGGGATAATACGAGATATAATCATCAGGTTAGGTGGAGTACATGGGCAACCTTCCAGACCTTGGGGATAGTACCAGATATAATCATCAGGTTAGGAGATGTACATGGGCCACCTTCCAGACCCTGGCAATAGTACCAGGTATAATCATCAGGTTAGGTGGAGTACATGGGCCTCCTTCCAGACCCTGGGGATAGTACCAGGTATAATCATCAGGTTAGGAGGAGTACATGGGCCTCCTTCCAGACCTTGGGGATAATACCAGGTATAATCATCAGGTTAGGAGGAGTACATGGGCCACCTTCCAGACCTTGGGGATAGTACAAGATATAATCATCAGGTTAGGAGATGTACATGGGCCTCCTTCCAGACCCTGGGGATAGTACCAGATATAATCATCAGGTTAGGAGGAGTACATGGGCCACCTTCCAGACCTTGGGGATAGTACCAGGTATAATCATCAGGTTAGGGGGAGTACATGGGCCTCCTTCCAGACCTTGGGGATAGTACCAGATATAATCATCAGGTTAGGAGGAGTACATGGGCCACCTTCCAGACCTTGGGGATAGTACCAGGTATAATCATCAGGTTAGGGGGAGTACATGGGCCTCCTTCCAGACCCTGGGGATAGTACCAGATATAATCATCAGGTTAAGAGGAGTACATGGGCCTCCTTCCAGACCCTGGGGATAGTACCAGATACAATCATCAGGTTAGGAGGAGTACATGGGCCTCCTTCCAGACGCTGGGGATAGTACCAGGTATAATCATCAGGTTAGGTGGATTACATGGGCCTCCTTCCAGACCCTGGGGATAGTACCAGATATAATCATCAGGTTAGGTGGAGTACATGGGCCTCCTTCCAGACCCTGGGGATAGTACCAGATATAATCATCAGGTTAGGTGGAGTACATGGGCCTCCTTCCAGACCTTGGGGATAGTACCAGATATAATCATCAGGTTAGGGGGAGTACATGGGCCTCCTTCACGACCTTGGGGATAGTACCAGATATAATCATCAGGTTAGGAGGAGTACATGGGCCACCTTCCAGACCTTGGGGATAGTACCAGATATAATCATCAGGTTAGGTAGGAGGAGTACGTGGGCCTCCTTCCAGACCTTGGGGATAGTACCAGATATAATCATCAGGTTAGGGGGAGTACATGGGCCTCCCTCCAGACCCTGGGGATAGCACCAGGTATAATCATCAGGTTAGGTGGAGTACATGGGCCTCCTTCCAGACCCTGGGGATAATACCAGATATAATCATCAGGTTAGGAGGAGTACATGGGCCACCTTCCAGACCTTGGGGATAGTACCAGATATAATCATCAGCTTAGGAGATGTACATGGGCCTCCTTCCAGACCCTGGGGATAGTACCAGGTATAATCATCAGGTTAGGTGGAGTACATGGGCCTCCTTCCAGACCCTGGGGATAGTACCAGGTATAATCATCAGGTTAGGAGGAGTACATGGGCCTCCTTCCAGACCTTGGGGATAATACCAGGTATAATCATCAGGTATGGAGGAGTACATGGGCCACCTTCCAGACCTTGGGGATAGTACCAGATATAATCATCAGGTTAGGAGATGTACATGGGCCTCCTTCCAGACCCTGGGGATAGTACCAGATATAATCATCAGGTTAGGAGGAGTACGTGGGCCACCTTTCAGACCTTGGGGATAGTACCAGGTATAATCATCAGGTTAGGGGGAGTACATGGGCCTCCTTCCAGACCTTGGGGTTAGTACCAGATATAATCATCAGGTTGGGAGGAGTACATGGGCCTCCTTCCAGACGCTGGGGATAGTACCAGGTATAATCATCAGGTTAGGAGGAGTACATGGGCCTCCTTCCAGACCCTGGGGATAGTACCAGGTATAATCATCAGGTTAGGAGGAGTACATGGGCCTCCTTCCAGACCTTGGGGATAGTACCAGGTATAATCATCAGGTTAAGAGGAGTACATGGGCCTCCTTCCAGACCCTGGGGATAGTACCAGATATAATCATCAGGTTAGGAGGAGTACGTGGGCCTCCTTCCAGACCTTTGGGATAGTACCAGATATAATCATCAGGTTAGGGGGAGTACATGGGCCTCTTTCCAGACCTTGGGGATAGTACCAGGTATAATCATCAGGTTAGGTGGAGTACATGGGCCTCCCTCCAGACCCTGGGGATAGTACCAGGTATAATCATCAGGTTAGGTGGAGTACATGGGCCTCCCTCCAGACCCTGGGGATAGTACCAGGTATAATAATCAGGTTAGGTGGAGTACATGGGCCTCCTTCCAGACCCTGGGGATAGTACCAGGTATAATCATCAGGTTAGGAGGAGTACATGGGCCTCCTTCCAGACCTTGGGGATAATACCAGGTATAATCATCAGGTTAGGGGGAGTACATGGGCCTCTTTCCAGACCTTGGGGATAGTACCAGGTATAATCATCAGGTTAGGTGGAGTACATGGGCCTCCCTCCAGACCCTGGGGATAGTACCAGGTATAATAATCAGGTTAGGTGGAGTACATGGGCCTCCTTCCAGACCCTGGGGATAGTACCAGATATAATCATCAGGTTAGGTGGAGTACATGGGCCTCCTTCCAGACCCTGGGGATAGTACCAGATATAATCATCAGGTTAGGTGGAGTACATGGGCCTCCTTCCAGACCCTGGGGATAGTACCAGGTATAATCATCAGGTTAGGAGGAGTACATGGGCCTCCTTCCAGACCTTGGGGATAATACCAGGTATAATCATCAGGTTAGGAGGAGTACATGGGCCACCTTCCAGACATTGGGGATAGTACCAGATATAATCATCAGGTTAGGAGGTGTACATGGGCCTCCGTTCCAGACCCTGGGGATAGTACCAGATATAATCATCAGGTTAGGAGGAGTACATGGGCCACCTTCCAGACCTTGGGGATAGTACCAGGTATAATCATCAGGTTAGGGGGAGTACATGGGCCTCCTTCCAGACCTTGGGGATAGTACCAGATATAATCATCAGGTTGGGAGGAGTACATAGGCCACCTTCCAGACGCTGGGGATAGTACCAGGTATAATCATCAGGTTAGGAGGAGTACATGGGCCTCCTTCCAGACCCTGGGGATAGTACCAGATATAATCATCAGGTTAGGTGGAGTACATGGGCCTCCTTCCAGACCCTGGGGATAGTACAAGATATAATCATCAGGTTAGGTGGAGTACATGGGCCTCCTTCCAGACCTTGGGGATAGTACCAGATATAATCATCAGGTTAGGGGGAGTACATGGGCCTCCTTCCGACCTTGGGGATATTACCAGATATAATCATCAGGTTAGGAGGAGTACGTGGGCTACCTTCCAGACCTTGGGGATAGTACCAGGTATAATCATCAGGTTAGGAGGAGTACATGGGCCTCCTTCCAGACCCTGGGGATAGTACAAGATATAATCATCAGGTTAGGTGGAGTACATGGGCCTCCTTCCAGACCTTGGGGATAGTACCAGATATAATCATCAGGTTAGGAGGTGTACATGGGCCTCCTTCCAGACCCTGGGGATAGTACCAGATATAATCATCAGGTTAGGAGGAGTACATGGGCCACCTTCCAGACCCTGGGGATAGCACCAGGTATAATCATCAGGTTAGGTGGAGTACATGGGCCTCCTTCCAGACCCTGGGGATAATACCAGATATAATCATCAGGTTAGGAGGAGTACATGGGCCTCCTTCCAGACCCTGGGGATAGTACCAGATATAATCATCAGGTTAGGAGATGTACATGGGCCTCCTTCCAGACCCTGGGGATAGTACCAGAGATAATCATCAGGTTAGGTGGAGTACATGGGCCTCCTTCCAGACCCTGGGGATAGTACCAGGTATAATCATCAGGTTAGGAGGAGTACATGGGCCACCTTCCAGACCTTGGGGATAGTACCAGATATAATCATCAGGTTAGGAGGTGTACATGGGCCTCCTTCCAGACCTTGGGGATAGTACCAGGTATAATCATCAGGTTAGGTGGAGAACATGGGCCTCCTTCCAGACCTTTGGGATAGTACCAGATATAATCATCAGGTTAGGGGGAGTACATGGGCCTCCTTCCAGACCTTGGGGATAGTACCAGGTATAATCATCAGTTTAGGTGGAGTACATGGGCCTCCCTCCAGACCCTGGGGATAGCACCAGGTATAATCATCAGGTTAGGTGGAGTACATGGGCCTCCTTCCAGACCCTGGGGATAATACCAGATATAATCATCAGGTTAGGAGGAGTACATGGGCCACCTTCCAGACCTTGGGGATAGTACCAGATATAATCATCAGGTTAGGAGATGTACATGGGCCTCCTTCCAGACCCTGGGGATAGTACCAGGTATAATCATCAGGTTAGGTGGAGTACATGGGCCTCCTTCCAGACCCTGGGGATAGTACCAGGTATAATCATCAGGTTAGGAGGAGTACATGGGCCTCCTTCCAGACCCTGGGGATAGTACAAGATATAATCATCAGGTTAGGTGGAGTACATGGGCCTCCTTCCAGACCTTGGGGATAGTACCAGATATAATCATCAGGTTAGGAGGTGTACATGGGCCTCCTTCCAGACCTTGGGGATAGTACCAGATATAATCATCAGGTTGGGAGGAGTACATAGGCCTCCTTCCAGACGCTGGGGATATTACCAGGTATAATCATCAGGTTAGGAGGAGTACATGGGCCTCCTTCCAGACCCTGGGGATAGTACCAGATATAATCATCAGGTTAGGTGGAGTACATGGGCCTCCTTCCAGACCCTGGGGATAGTACAAGATATAATCATCAGGTTAGGTGGAGTACATGGGCCTCCTTCCAGACCTTGGGGATAGTACCAGATATAATCATCAGGTTAGGGGGAGTACATGGGCCTCCTTCACGACCTTGGGGATATTACCAGATATAATCATCAGGTTAGGAGGAGTACGTGGGCTACCTTCCAGACCTTGGGGATAGTACCAGATATAATCATCAGGTTAGGAGGAGTACGTGGGCCTCCTTCCAGACCCTGGGGATAGTACCAGATATAATCATCAGGTTAGGAGATGTACATGGGCCTCCTTCCAGACCCTGGGGATAGTACCAGGTATAATCATCAGGTTAGGTGGAGTACATGGGCCTCCTTCCAGACCCTGGGGATAGTACCAGGTATAATCATCAGGTTAGGAGGAGTACATGGGCCACCTTCCAGACCTTTGGGATAGTACCAGATATAATCATCAGGTTAGGAGGTGTACATGGGCCTCCTTCCAGACCTTGGGGATAGTACCAGGTATAATCATCAGGTTAGGTGGAGAACATGGGCCTCCTTCCAGACCTTTGGGATAGTACCAGATATAATCATCAGGTTAGGGGGAGTACATGGGCCTCCTTCCAGACCTTGGGGATAGTACCAGGTATAATCATCAGTTTAGGTGGAGTACATGGGCCTCCCTCCAGACCCTGGGGATAGCACCAGGTATAATCATCAGGTTAGGTGGAGTACATGGGCCTCCTTCCAGACCCTGGGGATAATACCAGATATAATCATCAGGTTAGGAGGAGTACATGGGCCACCTTCCAGACCTTGGGGATAGTACCAGATATAATCATCAGGTTAGGAGATGTACATGGGCCTCCTTCCAGACCCTGGGGATAGTACCAGGTATAATCATCAGGTTAGGTGGAGTACATGGGCCTCCTTCCAGACCCTGGGGATAGTACCAGGTATAATCATCAGGTTAGGAGGAGTACATGGGCCACCTTCCAGACCTTGGGGATAGTACCAGATATAATCATCAGGTTAGGAGGTGTACATGGGCCTCCTTCCAGACCTTGGGGATAGTACCAGATATAATCATCAGGTTGGGAGGAGTACATAGGCCTCCTTCCAGACGCTGGGGATATTACCAGGTGTAATCATCAGGTTAGGAGGAGTACATGGGCCTCCTTCCAGACCCTGGGGATAGTACCAGATATAATCATCAGGTTAGGTGGAGTACATGGGCCTCCTTCCAGACCCTGGGGATAGTACAAGATATAATCATCAGGTTAGGTGGAGTACATGGGCCTCCTTCCAGACCTTGGGGATAGTACCAGATATAATCATCAGGTTAGGGGGAGTACATGGGCCTCCTTCACGACCTTGGGGATATTACCAGATATAATCATCAGGTTAGGAGGAGTACGTGGGCTACCTTCCAGACCTTGGGGATAGTACCAGATATAATCATCAGGTTAGGAGGAGTACGTGGGCCTCCTTCCAGACCCTGGGGATAGTACCAGATATAATCATCAGGTTAGGAGATGTACATGGGCCTCCTTCCAGACCCTGGGGATAGTACCAGGTATAATCATCAGGTTAGGTGGAGTACATGGGCCTCCTTCCAGACCCTGGGGATAGTACCAGGTATAATCATCAGGTTAGGAGGAGTACATGGGCCACCTTCCAGACCTTGGGGATAGTACCAGATATAATCATCAGGTTAGGAGGTGTACATGGGCCTCCTTCCAGACCTTGGGGATAGTACCAGGTATAATCATCAGGTTAGGTGGAGAACATGGGCCTCCTTCCAGACCTTTGGGATAGTACCAGATATAATCATCAGGTTAGGGGGAGTACATGGGCCTCCTTCCAGACCTTGGGGATAGTACCAGGTATAATCATCAGTTTAGGTGGAGTACATGGGCCTCCCTCCAGACCCTGGGGATAGCACCAGGTATAATCATCAGGTTAGGTGGAGTACATGGGCCTCCTTCCAGACCTTGGGGATAGTACCAGATATAATCATCAGGTTAGGGGGAGTACATGGGCCTCCTTCACGACCTTGGGGATATTACCAGATATAATCATCAGGTTAGGAGGAGTACGTGGGCTACCTTCCAGACCTTGGGGATAGTACCAGATATAATCATCAGGTTAGGAGGAGTACGTGGGCCTCCTTCCAGACCCTGGGGATAGTACCAGATATAATCATCAGGTTAGGAGATGTACATGGGCCTCCTTCCAGACCCTGGGGATAGTACCAGGTATAATCATCAGGTTAGGTGGAGTACATGGGCCTCCTTCCAGACCTTTGGGATAGTACCAGATATAATCATCAGGTTAGGGGGAGTACATGGGCCTCCTTCCAGACCTTGGGGATAGTACCAGGTATAATCATCAGTTTAGGTGGAGTACATGGGCCTCCCTCCAGACCCTGGGGATAGCACCAGGTATAATCATCAGGTTAGGTGGAGTACATGGGCCTCCTTCCAGACCCTGGGGATAATACCAGATATAATCATCAGGTTAGGAGGAGTACATGGGCCACCTTCCAGACCTTGGGGATAGTACCAGATATAATCATCAGGTTAGGAGATGTACATGGGCCTCCTTCCAGACCCTGGGGATAGTACCAGGTATAATCATCAGGTTAGGTGGAGTACATGGGCCTCCTTCCAGACCCTGGGGATAGTACCAGGTATAATCATCAGGTTAGGAGGAGTACATGGGCCACCTTCCAGACCTTGGGGATAGTACCAGATATAATCATCAGGTTAGGAGATGTACATGGGCCTCCTTCCAGACCCTGGGGATAGTACCAGATATAATCATCAGGTTAGGAGGAGTACGTGGGCCACCTTCCAGACCTTGGGGATAGTACCAGGTATAATCATCAGGTTAGGGGGAGTACATGGGCCTGCTTCCAGACCTTGGGGATAGTACCAGATATAATCATCAGGTTGGGAGGAGTACATGGGCCTCCTTCCAGACGCTGGGGATAGTACCAGGTATAATCATCAGGTTAGGAGGAGTACATGGGCCTCCTTCCAGACCCTGGGGATAGTACCCGGTATAATCATCAGGTTAGGAGGAGTACATGGGCCTCCTTCCAGACCTTGGGGATAGTACCAGATATAATCATCAGGTTAGGAGGAGTACGTGGGCCTCCTTCCAGACCTTTGGGATAGTACCAGATATAATCATCAGGTTAGGGGGAGTACATGGGCCTCTTTCCAGACCTTGGGGATAGTACCAGGTATAATCATCAGGTTAGGTGGAGTACATGGGCCTCCCTCCAGACCCTGGGGATAGTACCAGGTATAATCATCAGGTTAGGTGGAGTACATGGGCCTCCCTCCAGACCCTGGGGATAGTACCAGGTATAATAATCAGGTTAGGTGGAGTACATGGGCCTCCTTCCAGACCTTGGGGATAGTACCAGATATAATCATCAGGTTAGGAGATGTACATGGGCCACCTTCCAGACCCTGGGGATAGTACCAGGTATAATCATCAGGTTAGGTGGAGTACATGGGCCTCCTTCCAGACCCTGGGGATAGTACCAGATATAATCATCAGGTTAGGAGATGTACATGGGCCACCTTCCAGACCCTGGGGATAGTACCAGGTATAATCATCAGGTTAGGTGGAGTACATGGGCCTCCTTCCAGACCCTGGGGATAGTACCAGGTATAATCATCAGGTTAGGTGGAGTACATGGGCCTCGTTCCAGACCCTGGGGATAATACCAGATATAATCATCAGGTTAGGTGGAGTACATGGGCCAACTTCCAGACCTTGGGGATAGTACCAGATATAATCATCAGGTTAGGAGATGTACATGGGCCACCTTCCAGACCCTGGGGATAGTACCAGATATAATCATCAGGTTAGGTGGAGTACATGGGCCTCCTTCCAGACCCTGGGGATAGTACCAGGTATAATCATCAGGTTAGGAGGAGTACATGGGCCTCCTTCCAGACCTTGGGGATAATACCAGGTATAATCATCAGGTTAGGAGGAGTACATGGGCCACCTTCCAGACCTTGGGGATAGTACCAGGTATAATCATCAGGTTAGGGGGAGTACATGGGCCTCCTTCCAGACCTTGGGGATAGTACCAGATATAATCATCAGGTTGGGAGGAGTACATAGGCCTCCTTCCAGACGCTGGGATAGTACCAGGTATAATCATCAGGTTAGGAGGAGTACATGGGCCTCCTTCCAGACCCTGGGGATAGTACCAGATATAATCATCAGGTTAGGTGGAGTACATGGGCCTCCTTCCAGACCCTGGGGATAGTACCAGGTATAATCATCAGGTAAAAAATATGGGAAAATGGATCAAGCATATCAGCTCCAGCGAATGTTTTGTTTTTACATTTATCTTAAACATCTAGCACATCACAAGAAGTAAATTGTTGAAATGAAAACAAAGATTCACTAGAAATTGAAGGGTTAACAGTTGAATCAGCTAGAGGCTAGCAGAGGGAAGAGCAGTCGATTGACTGACCAGGGTCAACACCACCCACTGGGTGAAAAGGGTCCATAACAGGACTGACCAGGGTCAGTTACACCACCCACTGGGTGTAAGGGTGCATATTAGGACTGACCAGGGTCAACACCACCCACTGGGTGTAAAGGGTCCATAACAGGACTGACCAGGGTCAACACCACCCACTGGGTGTAAAGGGTCCATAACAGGACTGACCAGGGTCAGTTACACCACCCACTGGGTGTAAAGGGTCCATAACAGGACTGACCAGGGTCAACACCACCCCTTAACATGTATTTTTAACCTCACGCTTGATGTTAAGGAAATCCCCAAGTTATGTAAATATGCTTTTGTACTGCCTCTCCTGAAAGGTGGAGATCCTTCGCTACTTGACAACTATCGACCCATATCAAAGTTGTCTGTACTGTCAAAGGTACTGGAGTCCTAAGTTAGTAGGCAGCTAAAGGTTTTCTTCCAAGAAAAGAACATCTTAGATGGAATGCAATCAGGTTTTTAGGTCTGGCCACAGCACTGTTTCAGCAACATTGAAGGTTTTAAATGACATCCACTGTGCTCTTGATGAGAAGTTACATTGTGTGTCTGTTTTTATTGATTTGTCGAAGGCTTTTGACACCGTGGACCATGCTGTGTTAGTGCAAAGGTTAAAATGTTGTGGAATTACAGGTCATGATTTAGATTGGTTTATAAGTTACCTATCAAATCGTACATAATGTGTAATGGCGGATGGTTGTAAATCTGAGTCCATAGAGGTGTGCTCAGGTGTTCCGCAAGGTTCTATTTTGGGCCCACTGTTGTTCATTTTGTATATCAACAACATTGGGGATCTTATTGAAACAGCGGATGTTCATTTTTATGCAGATAATACTGTTCTTTATTCAAGTGGTAGTAGTTTATCTTTAGCTTTTGAAAATGCCCAAAGAGCATTTAACATCATACAACAGAGTCTGTATGATTTAAAGCTGATTTTGAATTTGGGTTAAACAAAATGTATGGTATTTTCAAATGCCAGGCATGTTACAAATCATGTCATTGCTACATTGGCTGGATATATTATAGAGCAAGTTAAAGTGTACAAATATTTGGGTGTGTGGGTTGATGATAAGCTGAGCTTCACTGTGCATGTAGAGAACTTGATAAGGAAGCTCAAGCTGAAAATAGGATTTTATTACCGGCATAAGGCTTGTTTTTCTCTGGAGGCCAGGAAGGAGCTGGTATGATGTACATTACTGTCGGTTTTAGATTTTAGTGATGTTATATATATGCAGGCCTCAGCCACTACCCTGAGAGCACTTTATTCAGTGTATCATGCAGCCCTCAGGTTCATTACAAATCAGAAACGCCTAACACATCATTGTGATGTCTACAGCGCTGTTGGCTGGTCGTCATTGACCTTGTGTAGGCTTAAACACTGGTATACACTGATTTATAAGGTCATATTGTAGGCTTAAACACTGGTATACACTGGTTTATAAGGTCATATTGTAGGTTTAAACACTGGTATACGCTGATTTATAAGGCCATATTGGGTAAAATGCCATTTTATCTCTGTTCTTTTTTAGTCAGGTCAGTAAATAAATATCATTTACGGTCCCATTCGGATTTTCTTCTAACAGTACCAAAAATTAGAACAGGTCATGGTAGAAATAGTTTTAGTTACTTAGCTCCGTGGTCCTGGAATTCTCTCCTGAACATTTAAAAATGTGATGATCTAGTTTCGTTGGTGGAGTTTAAACGCCCACTGGGTGTAAAGAGTCCATATCAGGACTGACCAGGGTCACACCACCCACTGGGTGTAAAGGGTCCATATCAGGACTGACCAGGGTCAACACCACCCACTGGGTGTAAAGGGTCCATATCAGGACTGACCAGGGTCAGTTACACCACCCACTGGGTGTAAAGGGTCCATAACAGGACTGACCAGGGTCAACACCACCCACTGGGTGTAAAGGGTCCATATCAGGACTGACCAGGGTCAACACCACCCACTGGGTGTAAAGGGTCCATAACAGGACTGACCAGGGTCAGTTACACCACCCACTGGGTGTAAAGGGTCCATAACAGGACTGACCAGGGTCAACACCACCCACTGGGTGTAAAGGGTCCATATCAGGACTGACCAGGGTCAACACCACCCACTGGGTGTAAAGGGTCCATAACAGGACTGACCAGGGTCAACACCACCCACTGGGTGTAAAGGGTCCATAAAAGGACTGACCAAGGTCAGTTACCCCACCCACTGGGTGTAAGGGTGCATATTAGGACTGACCAGGGTCAACACCAACCACTGGGTGTAAAGGGTCCATAACAGGACTGACCAGGGTCAACACCACCCACTGGGTGTAAAGGGTCCATAACAGGACTGACCAGGGTCAACACCACCCACTGGGTGTAAAGGGTCCATATCAGGACTGACCAGGGTCGGTTACACCACCCACTGGTGTAAAGGGTCCATAACAGGACTGACCAGGGTCAACACCACCCACTGGGTGTAAAGGGTCCATATCAGGACTGACCAGGGTCAACACCACCCACTGGGTGTAAAGGGTCCATAACAGGACTGACCAGGGTCAACACCACCCACTGGGTGAAAAGGGTCCATATCAGGACTGACCAGGGTCGGTTACACCACCCACTGGTGTAAAGGGTCCATAACAGGACTGACCAGGGTCAGTTACACCACCCACTGGGTGTAAAGGGTCCATAACAGGACTGACCAGGGTCAACACCACCCACTGGGTGTAAAGGGTCCATATCAGGACTGACCAGGGTCAACACCACCCACTGGGTGTAAAGGGTCCATAACAGGACTGACCAGGGTCAACACCACCCACTGGGTGAAAAGGGTCCATAACAGGACTGACCAGGGTCAGTTACACCACCCACTGGGTGTAAGGGTGCATATTAGGACTGACCAGGGTCAACACCACCCACTGGGTGTAAAGGGTCCATAACAGGACTGACCAGGGTCAACACCACCCACTGGGTGTAAAGGGTCCATAACAGGACTGACCAGGGTCAACACCACCCACTGGGTGTAAAGGGTCCATATCAGGACTGACCAGGGTCAACACCACCCACTGGGTGTAAAGGGTCCATATCAGGACTGACCAGGGTCGGTTACACCACCCACTGGTGTAAAGGGTCCATAACAGGACTGACCAGGGTCAGTTACACCACCCACTGGGTGTAAAGGGTCCATAACAGGACTGACCAGGGTCAACACCACCCCTTAACATGTATTTTTAACCTCACGCTTGATGTTAAGGAAATCCCCAAGTTATGTAAATATGCTTTTGTACTGCCTCTCCTGAAAGGTGGAGATCCTTCGCTACTTGACAACTATCGACCCATATCAAAGTTGTCTGTACTGTCAAAGGTACTGGAGTCCTAAGTTAGTAGGCAGCCAAAGGTTTTCTTCCAAGAAAAGAACATCTTAGATGGAATGCAATCAGGTTTTTAGGTCTGGCCACAGCACTGTTTCAGCAACATTGAAGGTTTTAAATGACATCCACTGTGCTCTTGATAAGAAGTTACAGTGTGTGTCTGTTTTTATTGATTTGTCGAAGGCTTTTGACACCGTGGACCATGCTGTGTTAGTGCAAAGGTTAAAATGTTGTGGAATTACAGGTCATGATTTAGATTGGTTTATAAGTTACCTATCAAATCGTACATAATGTGTAATGGCGGATGGTTGTAAATCTGAGTCCATAGAGGTGTGCTCAGGTGTTCCGCAAGGTTCTATTTTGGGCCCACTGTTGTTCATTTTGTATATCAACAACATTGGGGATCTTATTGAAACAGCGGATGTTCATTTTTATGCAGATAATACTGTTCTTTATTCAAGTGGTAGTAGTTTATCTTTAGCTTTTGAAAATGCCCAAAGAGCATTTAACATCATACAACAGAGTCTGTATGATTTAAAGCTGATTTTGAATTCGGGTTAAACAAAATGTATGGTATTTTCAAATGCCAGGCATGTTACAAATCATGTCATTGCTACATTGGCTGGATATATTATAGAGCAAGTTAAAGTGTACAAATATTTGGGTGTGTGTGTTGATGATAAGCTGAGCTTCACTGTGCATGTAGAGAACTTGATAAGGAAGCTCAAGCTGAAAATAGGATTTTATTACCGGCATAAGGCTTGTTTTTCTCTGGAGGCCAGGAAGGAGCTGGTATGATGTACATTACTGTCGGTTTTAGATTTTAGTGATGTTATATATATGCAGGCCTCAGCCACTACCCTGAGAGCACTTTATTCAGTGTATCATGCAGCCCTCAGGTTCATTACAAATCAGAAACGCCTAACACATCATTGTGATGTCTACAGCGCTGTTGGCTGGTCGTCATTGACCTTGTGTAGGCTTAAACACTGGTATACACTGATTTATAAGGTCATATTGTAGGCTTAAACACTGGTATACACTGGTTTATAAGGTCATATTGTAGGTTTAAACACTGGTATACGCTGATTTATAAGGCCATATTGGGTAAAATGCCATTTTATCTCTGTTCTTTTTTAGTCAGGTCAGTAAATAAATATCATTTACGGTCCCATTCGGATTTTCTTCTAACAGTACCAAAAATTAGAACAGGTCATGGTAGAAATAGTTTTAGTTACTTAGCTCCGTGGTCCTGGAATTCTCTCCTGAACATTTAAAAATGTGATGATCTAGTTTCGTTGGTGGAGTTTAAACGCCCACTGGGTGTAAAGAGTCCATATCAGGACTGACCAGGGTCACACCACCCACTGGGTGTAAAGGGTCCATATCAGGACTGACCAGGGTCAACACCACCCACTGGGTGTAAAGGGTCCATATCAGGACTGACCAGGGTCAGTTACACCACCCACTGGGTGTAAAGGGTCCATAACAGGACTGACCAGGGTCAACACCACCCACTGGGTGTAAAGGGTCCATATCAGGACTGACCAGGGTCAACACCACCCACTGGGTGTAAAGGGTCCATAACAGGACTGACCAGGGTCAGTTACACCACCCACTGGGTGTAAAGAGTCCATAACAGGACTGACCAGGGTCAACACCACCCACTGGGTGTAAAGGGTCCATATCAGGACTGACCAGGGTCAACACCACCCACTGGGTGTAAAGGGTCCATAACAGGACTGACCAGGGTCAACACCACCCACTGGGTGTAAAGGGTCCATAACAGGACTGACCAGGGTCAGTTACACCACCCACTGGGTGTAAAGGGTCCATAACAGGACTGACCAAGGTCAACACCACCCACTGGGTGTAAAGGGTCCATAACAGGACTGACCAGGGTCAACACCACCCACTGGGTGTAAAGGGTCCATATCAGGACTGACCAGGGTCAGTTACACCACCCACTGGGTGTAAAGGGTCCATAACAGGACTGACCAGGGTCAGTTACACCACCCACTGGGTGTAAAGGGTCCATAACAGGACTGACCAGGGTCAACACCACCCACTGGGTGTAAAGGTCCATAACAGGACTGACCAGGGTCAACACCACCCACTGGGTGTAAAGGGTCCATAACAGGACTGACCAGGGTCAACACCACCCACTGGGTGTAAAGAGTCCATAACAGGACTGACTAGGGTCAACACCACCCACTGGGTGTAAAGAGTCCATAACAGGACTGACCAGGGTCAACACCACCCACTGGGTGTAAAGGGTCCATATCAGGACTGACCAGGGTCAACACCACCCACTGGGTGTAAAGAGTCCATAACAGGACTGACCAGGGTCAACACCTCCCACTGGGTGTAAAGGGTCCATATCAGGACTGACCAGGGTCAACACCACCCACTGGGTGTAAAGAGTCCATAACAGGACTGACCAGGGTCAACACCACCCACTGGGTGTAAAGGGTCCATAACAGGACTGACCAGGGTCAGTTACACCACCCACTGGGTGTAAAGGGTCCATAACAGGACTGACCAAGGTCAACACCACCCACTGGGTGTAAAGGGTCCATAACAGGACTGACCAGGGTCAACACCACCCACTGGGTGTAAAGAGTCCATAACAGGACTGACCAGGGTCAACACCCCCCCTGGGTGTAAAGGGTCCATAACAGGACTGACCAGGGTCAGTTACACCACCCACTGGGTGTAACGGGTCCATAACAGGACTGACCAGGGTCAACACCACCCACTGGGTGTAAAGGGTCCATAACAGGACTGACCAGGGTCAACACCACCCACTGGGTGTAAAGAGTCCATAACAGGACTGACCAGGGTCAACACCACCCACTGGGTGTAAAGGGTCCATAACAGGACTGACCAGGGTCAGTTACACCACCCACTGGGTGTAAAGGGTCCATAACAGGACTGACCAGGGTCAACACCACCCACTGGGTGTAAAGAGTCCATATCAGGACTGACCAGGGTCACCACCACCCACTGGGTGTAAAGAGTCCATATCAGGACTGACCAGGGTCAACACCACCCACTGGGTGTAAAGGGTCCATAACAGGACTGACCAGGGTCAACACCACCCACTGGGTGAAAAGGGTCCATAACAGGACTGACCAGGGTCAGTTACACCACCCACTGGGTGTAAGGGTGCATATTAGGACTGACCAGGGTCAACACCACCCACTGGGTGTAAAGGGTCCATAACAGGACTGACCAGGGTCAACACCACCCACTGGGTGTAAAGGGTCCATAACAGGACTGACCAGGGTCAACACCACCCACTGGGTGTAAAGGGTCCATATCAGGACTGACCAGGGTCAACACCACCCACTGGGTGTAAAGGGTCCATATCAGGACTGACCAGGGTCGGTTACACCACCCACTGGTGTAAAGGGTCCATAACAGGACTGACCAGGGTCAGTTACACCACCCACTGGGTGTAAAGGGTCCATAACAGGACTGACCAGGGTCAACACCACCCCTTAACATGTATTTTTAACCTCACGCTTGATGTTAAGGAAATCCCCAAGTTATGTAAATATGCTTTTGTACTGCCTCTCCTGAAAGGTGGAGATCCTTCGCTACTTGACAACTATCGACCCATATCAAAGTTGTTTGTACTGTCAAAGGTACTGGAGTCCTAAGTTAGTAGGCAGCCAAAGGTTTTCTTCCAAGAAAAGAACATCTTAGATGGAATGCAATCAGGTTTTTAGGTCTGGCCACAGCACTGTTTCAGCAACATTGAAGGTTTTAAATGACATCCACTGTGCTCTTGATAAGAAGTTACAGTGTGTGTCTGTTTTTATTGATTTGTCGAAGGCTTTTGACACCGTGGACCATGCTGTGTTAGTGCAAAGGTTAAAATGTTGTGGAATTACAGGTCATGATTTAGATTGGTTTATAAGTTACCTATCAAATCGTACATAATGTGTAATGGCGGATGGTTGTAAATCTGAGTCCATAGAGGTGTGCTCAGGTGTTCCGCAAGGTTCTATTTTGGGCCCACTGTTGTTCATTTTGTATATCAACAACATTGGGGATCTTATTGAAACAGCGGATGTTCATTTTTATGCAGATAATACTGTTCTTTATTCAAGTGGTAGTAGTTTATCTTTAGCTTTTGAAAATGCCCAAAGAGCATTTAACATCATACAACAGAGTCTGTATGATTTAAAGCTGATTTTGAATTCGGGTTAAACAAAATGTATGGTATTTTCAAATGCCAGGCATGTTACAAATCATGTCATTGCTACATTGGCTGGATATATTATAGAGCAAGTTAAAGTGTACAAATATTTGGGTGTGTGGGTTGATGATAAGCTGAGCTTCACTGTGCATGTAGAGAACTTGATAAGGAAGCTCAAGCTGAAAATAGGATTTTATTACCGGCATAAGGCTTGTTTTTCTCTGGAGGCCAGGAAGGAGCTGGTATGATGTACATTACTGTCGGTTTTAGATTTTAGTGATGTTATATATATGCAGGCCTCAGCCACTACCCTGAGAGCACTTTATTCAGTGTATCATGCAGCCCTCAGGTTCATTACAAATCAGAAACGCCTAACACATCATTGTGATGTCTACAGCGCTGTTGGCTGGTCGTCATTGACCTTGTGTAGGCTTAAACACTGGTATACACTGATTTATAAGGTCATATTGTAGGCTTAAACACTGGTATACACTGGTTTATAAGGTCATATTGTAGGTTTAAACACTGGTATACGCTGATTTATAAGGCCATATTGGGTAAAATGCCATTTTATCTCTGTTCTTTTTTAGTCAGGTCAGTAAATAAATATCATTTACGGTCCCATTCGGATTTTCTTCTAACAGTACCAAAAATTAGAACAGGTCATGGTAGAAATAGTTTTAGTTACTTAGCTCCGTGGTCCTGGAATTCTCTCCTGAACATTTAAAAATGTGATGATCTAGTTTCGTTGGTGGAGTTTAAACGCCCACTGGGTGTAAAGAGTCCATATCAGGACTGACCAGGGTCACACCACCCACTGGGTGTAAAGGGTCCATATCAGGACTGACCAGGGTCAACACCACCCACTGGGTGTAAAGGGTCCATATCAGGACTGACCAGGGTCAGTTACACCACCCACTGGGTGTAAAGGGTCCATAACAGGACTGACCAGGGTCAACACCACCCACTGGGTGTAAAGGGTCCATATCAGGACTGACCAGGGTCAACACCACCCACTGGGTGTAAAGGGTCCATAACAGGACTGACCAGGGTCAGTTACACCACCCACTGGGTGTAAAGGGTCCATAACAGGACTGACCAGGGTCAACACCACCCACTGGGTGTAAAGGGTCCATATCAGGACTGACCAGGGTCAACACCACCCACTGGGTGTAAAGGGTCCATAACAGGACTGACCAGGGTCAACACCACCCACTGGGTGTAAAGGGTCCATAAAAGGACTGACCAAGGTCAGTTACCCCACCCACTGGGTGTAAGGGTGCATATTAGGACTGACCAGGGTCAACACCACCCACTGGGTGTAAAGGGTCCATAACAGGACTGACCAGGGTCAACACCACCCACTGGGTGTAAAGGGTCCATAACAGGACTGACCAGGGTCAACACCACCCACTGGGTGTAAAGGGTCCATATCAGGACTGACCAGGGTCGGTTACACCACCCACTGGTGTAAAGGGTCCATAACAGGACTGACCAGGGTCAACACCACCCACTGGGTGTAAAGGGTCCATATCAGGACTGACCAGGGTCAACACCACCCACTGGGTGTAAAGGGTCCATAACAGGACTGACCAGGGTCAACACCACCCACTGGGTGAAAAGGGTCCATATCAGGACTGACCAGGGTCGGTTACACCACCCACTGGTGTAAAGGGTCCATAACAGGACTGACCAGGGTCAGTTACACCACCCACTGGGTGTAAAGGGTCCATAACAGGACTGACCAGGGTCAACACCACCCACTGGGTGTAAAGGGTCCATATCAGGACTGACCAGGGTCAACACCACCCACTGGGTGTAAAGGGTCCATAACAGGACTGACCAGGGTCAACACCACCCACTGGGTGAAAAGGGTCCATAACAGGACTGACCAGGGTCAGTTACACCACCCACTGGGTGTAAGGGTGCATATTAGGACTGACCAGGGTCAACACCACCCACTGGGTGTAAAGGGTCCATAACAGGACTGACCAGGGTCAACACCACCCACTGGGTGTAAAGGGTCCATAACAGGACTGACCAGGGTCAACACCACCCACTGGGTGTAAAGGGTCCATATCAGGACTGACCAGGGTCAACACCACCCACTGGGTGTAAAGGGTCCATATCAGGACTGACCAGGGTCGGTTACACCACCCACTGGTGTAAAGGGTCCATAACAGGACTGACCAGGGTCAGTTACACCACCCACTGGGTGTAAAGGGTCCATAACAGGACTGACCAGGGTCAACACCACCCCTTAACATGTATTTTTAACCTCACGCTTGATGTTAAGGAAATCCCCAAGTTATGTAAATATGCTTTTGTACTGCCTCTCCTGAAAGGTGGAGATCCTTCGCTACTTGACAACTATCGACCCATATCAAAGTTGTCTGTACTGTCAAAGGTACTGGAGTCCTAAGTTAGTAGGCAGCCAAAGGTTTTCTTCCAAGAAAAGAACATCTTAGATGGAATGCAATCAGGTTTTTAGGTCTGGCCACAGCACTGTTTCAGCAACATTGAAGGTTTTAAATGACATCCACTGTGCTCTTGATAAGAAGTTACAGTGTGTGTCTGTTTTTATTGATTTGTCGAAGGCTTTTGACACCGTGGACCATGCTGTGTTAGTGCAAAGGTTAAAATGTTGTGGAATTACAGGTCATGATTTAGATTGGTTTATAAGTTACCTATCAAATCGTACATAATGTGTAATGGCGGATGGTTGTAAATCTGAGTCCATAGAGGTGTGCTCAGGTGTTCCGCAAGGTTCTATTTTGGGCCCACTGTTGTTCATTTTGTATATCAACAACATTGGGGATCTTATTGAAACAGCGGATGTTCATTTTTATGCAGATAATACTGCTCTTTATTCAAGTGGTAGTAGTTTATCTTTAGCTTTTGAAAATGCCCAAAGAGCATTTAACATCATACAACAGAGTCTGTATGATTTAAAGCTGATTTTGAATTCGGGTTAAACAAAATGTATGGTATTTTCAAATGCCAGGCATGTTACAAATCATGTCATTGCTACATTGGCTGGATATATTATAGAGCAAGTTAAAGTGTACAAATATTTGGGTGTGTGGGTTGATGATAAGCTGAGCTTCACTGTGCATGTAGAGAACTTGATAAGGAAGCTCAAGCTGAAAATAGGATTTTATTACCGGCATAAGGCTTGTTTTTCTCTGGAGGCCAGGAAGGAGCTGGTATGATGTACATTACTGTCGGTTTTAGATTTTAGTGATGTTATATATATGCAGGCCTCAGCCACTACCCTGAGAGCACTTTATTCAGTGTATCATGCAGCCCTCAGGTTCATTACAAATCAGAAACGCCTAACACATCATTGTGATGTCTACAGCGCTGTTGGCTGGTCGTCATTGACCTTGTGTAGGCTTAAACACTGGTATACACTGATTTATAAGGTCATATTGTAGGCTTAAACACTGGTATACACTGGTTTATAAGGTCATATTGTAGGTTTAAACACTGGTATACGCTGATTTATAAGGCCATATTGGGTAAAATGCCATTTTATCTCTGTTCTTTTTTAGTCAGGTCAGTAAATAAATATCATTTACGGTCCCATTCGGATTTTCTTCTAACAGTACCAAAAATTAGAACAGGTCATGGTAGAAATAGTTTTAGTTACTTAGCTCCGTGGTCCTGGAATTCTCTCCTGAACATTTAAAAATGTGATGATCTAGTTTCGTTGGTGGAGTTTAAACGCCCACTGGGTGTAAAGAGTCCATATCAGGACTGACCAGGGTCACACCACCCACTGGGTGTAAAGGGTCCATATCAGGACTGACCAGGGTCAACACCACCCACTGGGTGTAAAGGGTCCATATCAGGACTGACCAGGGTCAACACCACCCACTGGGTGTAAAGGGTCCATAACAGGACTGACCAGGGTCAACACCACCCACTGGGTGTAAAGGGTCCATAACAGGACTGACCAGGGTCAACACCACCCACTGGGTGTAAAGAGTCCATATCAGGACTGACCAGGGTCAGTTACACCACCCACTGGGTGTAAAGGGTCCATATCAGGACTGACCAGGGTCAGTTACACCACCCACTGGGTGTAAAGAGTCCATATCAGGACTGACCAGGGTCAGTTACACCACCCACTGGGTGTAAAGAGTCCATATCAGGACTGACCAGGGTCAACACCACCCACTGGGTGTAAAGGGTCCATAACAGGACTGACCAGGACTGACCAGGGTCAGTTACACCACCCACTGGGTGTAAAGGGTCCATAACAGGACTGACCAGGGTCAACACCACCCACTGGGTGTAAAGGGTCCATAACAGGACTGACCAGGGTCAGTTACACCACCCACTGGGTGTAAAGGGTCCATAACAGGACTGACCAGTGTCAACACCACCCACTGGGTGTAAAGGGTCCATAACAGGACTGACCAGGGTCAACACCACCCACTGGGTGTAAAGGGTCCATATCAGGACTGACCAGGGTCAACACCACCCACTGGGTGTAAAGAGTCCATATCAGGACTGACCAGGGTCAACACCACCCACTGGGTGTAAAGAGTCCATAACAGGACTGACCAGGGTCAACACCTCCCACTGGGTGTAAAGGGTCCATATCAGGACTGACCAGGGTCAACACCACCCACTGGGTGTAAAGAGTCCATAACAGGACTGACCAGGGTCAACACCACCCACTGGGTGTAAAGGGTCCATAACAGGACTGACCAGGGTCAGTTACACCACCCACTGGGTGTAAAGGGTCCATAACAGGACTGACCAGGGTCAACACCACCCACTGGGTGTAAAGGGTCCATAACAGGACTGACCAGGGTCAACACCACCCACTGGGTATAAAGAGTCCATAACAGGACTGACCAGGGTCAACACCACCCACTGGGTGTAAAGGGTCCATAACAGGACTGACCAGGGTCAGTTACACCACCCACTGGGTGTAACGGGTCCATAACAGGACTGACCAGGGTCAACACCACCCACTGGGTGTAAAGGGTCCATAACAGGACTGACCAGGGTCAACACCACCCACTGGGTGTAAAGGGTCCATAACAGGACTGACCAGGGTCAGTTACACCACCCACTGGGTGTAAAGGGTCCATAACAGGACTGACCAGGGTCAACACCACCCACTGGGTGTAAAGGTCCATAACAGGACTGACCAGGGTCAACACCACCCACTGGGTGTAAAGGGTCCATAACAGGACTGACCAGGGTCAACACCACCCACTGGGTGTAAAGAGTCCATATCAGGACTGACCAGGGTCAGTTACACCACCCACTGGGTGTAAAGGGTCCATATCAGGACTGACCAGGGTCAGTTACACCACCCACTGGGTGTAAAGAGTCCATATCAGGACTGACCAGGGTCAGTTACACCACCCACTGGGTGTAAAGAGTCCATATCAAGACTGACCAGGGTCAACACCACCCACTGGGTGTAAAGGGTCCATAACAGGACTGACCAGGACTGACCAGGGTCAGTTACACCACCCACTGGGTGTAAAGGGTCCATAACAGGACTGACCAGGGTCAACACCACCCACTGGGTGTAAAGGGTCCATAACAGGACTGACCAGGGTCAGTTACACCACCCACTGGGTGTAAAGGGTCCATAACAGGACTGACCAGTGTCAACACCACCCACTGGGTGTAAAGGGTCCATAACAGGACTGACCAGGGTCAACACCACCCACTGGGTGTAAAGGGTCCATATCAGGACTGACCAGGGTCAACACCACCCACTGGGTGTAAAGAGTCCATATCAGGACTGACCAGGGTCAACAACACCCACTGGGTGTAAAGAGTCCATAACAGGACTGACCAGGGTCAACACCTCCCACTGGGTGTAAAGGGTCCATATAAGGACTGACCAGGGTCAACACCTCCCACTGGGTGTAAAGGGTCCATATAAGGACTGACCAGGGTCAACACCACCCACTGGGTGTAAAGGGTCCATAACAGGACTGACCAGGGTCAGTTACACCACCCACTGGGTGTAAAGGGTCCATAACAGGACTGACCAGGGTCAACACCACCCACTGGGTGTAAAGGGTCCATAACAGGACTGACCAGGGTCAACACCACCCACTGGGTGTAAAGGGTCCATATCAGGACTGACCAGGGTCAGTTACACCACCCACTGGGTGTAAAGGGTCCATAACAGGACTGACCAGGGTCAGTTACACCACCCACTGGGTGTAAAGGGTCCATAACAGGACTGACCAGGGTCAACACCACCCACTGGGTGTAAAGGTCCATAACAGGACTGACCAGGGTCAACACCACCCACTGGGTGTAAAGGGTCCATAACAGGACTGACCAGGGTCAACACCACCCACTGGGTGTAAAGAGTCCATATCAGGACTGACTAGGGTCAACACCACCCACTGGGTGTAAAGAGTCCATAACAGGACTGACCAGGGTCAACACCACCCACTGGGTGTAAAGGGTCCATATCAGGACTGACCAGGGTCAACACCACCCACTGGGTGTAAAGAGTCCATAACAGGACTGACCAGGGTCAACACCACCCACTGGGTGTAAAGAGTCCATAACAGGACTGACCAGGGTACGTTACACCACCCACTGGGTGTAAAGGGTCCATATCAGGACTGACCAGGGTCAGTTACACCACCCACTGGGTGTAAAGAGTCCATATCAGGACTGACCAGGGTCAGTTACCCCACCCACTGGGTGTAAAGGGTCCATATCAGGACTGACCAAGGTCAGTTACACCACCCACTGGGTGTAAAGGGTCCATAACAGGACTGACCAGGGTCAGTTACCCCACCCACTGGGTGTAAAGGGTCCATAACAGGACTGACCAGGGTCACACCACCCACTGGGTGTAAAGGGTCCATATCAGGACTGACCAGGGTCAGTTACACCACCCAGTGGGTGTAAAGAGTCCATATCAGGACTGACCAGGGTCAGTTACACCACCCACTGGGTGTAAAGAGTCCATATCAGGACTGACCAGGGTCAACACCACCCACTGGGTGTAAAGGGTCCATAACAGGACTGACCAGGGTCAACACCACCCACTGGGTGTAAAGAGTCCATAACAGGACTGACCAGGGTCAACACCACCCACTGGGTGTAAAGGGTCCATAACAGGACTGACCAGGGTCAGTTACACCACCCACTGGGTGTAAAGGGTCCATAACAGGACTGACCAGGGTCAACACCACCCACTGGGTGTAAAGGGTCCATAACAGGACTGACCAGGGTCAACACCACCCACTGGGTGTAAAGGGTCCATATCAGGACTGACCAGGGTCAGTTACACCTCCCACTGGGTGTAAAGAGTCCATAACAGGACTGACCAGGGTCAACACCACCCACTGGGTGTAAAGAGTCCATAACAGGACTGACCAGGGTCAACACCACCCACTGGGTGTAAAGAGTCCATAACAGGACTGACCAGGGTCAACACCACGCACTGGGTGTAAAGAGTCCATAACAGGACTGACCAGGGTCAACACCACCCACTGGGTGTAAAGAGTCCATAACAGGACTGACCAGGGTCAACACCACCCACTGGGTGTAAAGAGTCCATAACAGGACTGACCAGGGTCAGTTACACCACCCACTGGGTGTAAAGGGTCCATATCAGGACTGACCAGGGTCAACACCACCCACTGGGTGTAAAGAGTCCATATCAGGACTGACCAGGGTCAACACCACCCACTGGGTGTAAAGAGTCCATATCAGGACTGACCAGGGTCAGTTACCCCACCCACTGGGTGTAAAGGGTCCATATCAGGACTGACCAAGGTCAGTTACACCACCCACTGGGTGTAAAGGGTCCATAACAGGACTGACCAGGGTCAGTTACCCCACCCACTGGGTGTAAAGGGTCCATAACAGGACTGACCAGGGTCACACCACCCACTGGGTGTAAAGGGTCCATATCAGGACTGACCAGGGTCAGTTACACCACCCACTGGGTGTAAAGAGTCCATATCAGGACTGACCAGGGTCAGTTACACCACCCACTGGGTGTAAAGAGTCCATATCAGGACTGACCAGGGTCAACACCACCCACTGGGTGTAAAGGGTCCATAACAGGACTGACCAGGGTCAACACCACCCACTGGGTGTAAAGAGTCCATAACAGGACTGACCAGGGTCAACACCACCCACTGGGTGTAAAGGGTCCATAACAGGACTGACCAGGGTCAGTTACACCACCCACTGGGTGTAAAGGGTCCATAACAGGACTGACCAGGGTCAACACCACCCACTGGGTGTAAAGGGTCCATATCAGGACTGACCAGGGTCAGTTACACCACCCACTGGGTGTAAAGGGTCCATATCAGGACTGACCAGGGTCAGTTACACCACCCACTGGGTGTAAAGGGTCCATAACAGGACTGACCAGGGTCAGTTACACCACCCACTGGGTGTAAAGGGTCCATAACAGGACTGACCAGGGTCAACACCACCCACTGGGTGTAAAGGTCCATAACAGGACTGACCAGGGTCAACACCACCCACTGGGTGTAAAGGGTCCATAACAGGACTGACCAGGGTCAACACCACCCACTGGGTGTAAAGAGTCCATATCAGGACTGACCAGGGTCAACACCACCCACTGGGTGTAAAGAGTCCATAACAGGACTGACCAGGGTCAACACCTCCCACTGGGTGTAAAGAGTCCATAACAGGACTGACCAGGGTCAACACCACCCACTGGGTGTAAAGAGTCCATAACAGGACTGACCAGGGTCAACACCACCCACTGGGTGTAAAGAGTCCATATCAGGACTGACCAGGGTCAACACCACCCACTGGGTGTAAAGGGTCCAAAACAGGACTGACCAGGGTCAACACCACGCACTGGGTGTAAAGAGTCCATAACAGGACTGACCAGGGTCAACACCACCCACTGGGTGTAAAGAGTCCATAACAGGACTGACCAGGGTCAACACCACCCACTGGGTGTAAAGAGTCCATAACAGGACTGACCAGGGTCAGTTACACCACCCACTGGGTGTAAAGGGTCCATATCAGGACTGACCAGGGTCAACACCACCCACTGGGTGTAAAGAGTCCATATCAGGACTGACCAGGGTCAACACCACCCACTGGGTGTAAAGAGTCCATATCAGGACTGACCAGGGTCAGTTACCCCACCCACTGGGTGTAAAGGGTCCATATCAGGACTGACCAAGGTCAGTTACACCACCCACTGGGTGTAAAGGGTCCATAACAGGACTGACCAGGGTCAGTTACCCCACCCACTGGGTGTAAAGGGTCCATAACAGGACTGACCAGGGTCAGTTACACCACCCACTGGGTGTAAAGGGTCCATATCAGGACTGACCAGGGTCAACACCACCCACTGGGTGTAAAGGGTCCATAACAGGACTGACCAGGGTCAACACCACCCACTGGGTGTAAAGGGTCCATATCAGGACTGACCAGGGTCAGTTACACCACCCACTGGGTGTAAAGGGTCCATATCAGGACTGACCAGGGTCAGTTACACCACCCACTGGGTGTAAAGGGTCCATAACAGGACTGACCAGGGTCAGTTACACCACCCACTGGGTGTAAAGGGTCCATAACAGGACTGACCAGGGTCAACACCACCCACTGGGTGTAAAGGTCCATAACAGGACTGACCAGGGTCAACACCACCCACTGGGTGTAAAGGGTCCATAACAGGACTGACCAGGGTCAACACCACCCACTGGGTGTAAAGAGTCCATATCAGGACTGACCAGGGTCAACACCACCCACTGGGTGTAAAGAGTCCATAACAGGACTGACCAGGGTCAACACCTCCCACTGGGTGTAAAGAGTCCATAACAGGACTGACCAGGGTCAACACCACCCACTGGGTGTAAAGAGTCCATAACAGGACTGACCAGGGTCAACACCACCCACTGGGTGTAAAGAGTCCATATCAGGACTGACCAGGGTCAACACCACCCACTGGGTGTAAAGGGTCCAAAACAGGACTGACCAGGGTCAACACCACGCACTGGGTGTAAAGAGTCCATAACAGGACTGACCAGGGTCAACACCACCCACTGGGTGTAAAGAGTCCATAACAGGACTGACCAGGGTCAACACCACCCACTGGGTGTAAAGAGTCCATAACAGGACTGACCAGGGTCAGTTACACCACCCACTGGGTGTAAAGGGTCCATATCAGGACTGACCAGGGTCAACACCACCCACTGGGTGTAAAGAGTCCATATCAGGACTGACCAGGGTCAACACCACCCACTGGGTGTAAAGAGTCCATATCAGGACTGACCAGGGTCAGTTACCCCACCCACTGGGTGTAAAGGGTCCATATCAGGACTGACCAAGGTCAGTTACACCACCCACTGGGTGTAAAGGGTCCATAACAGGACTGACCAGGGTCAGTTACCCCACCCACTGGGTGTAAAGGGTCCATAACAGGACTGACCAGGGTCACACCACCCACTGGGTGTAAAGGGTCCATATCAGGACTGACCAGGGTCAGTTACACCACCCACTGGGTGTAAAGAGTCCATATCAGGACTGACCAGGGTCAGTTACACCACCCACTGGGTGTAAAGAGTCCATATCAGGACTGACCAGGGTCAACACCACCCACTGGGTGTAAAGGGTCCATAACAGGACTGACCAGGGTCAACACCACCCACTGGGTGTAAAGGGTCCATAACAGGACTGACCAGGGTCAACACCACGCACTGGGTGTAAAGAGTCCATAACAGGACTGACCAGGGTCAACACCACCCACTGGGTGTAAAGGGTCCATAACAGGACTGACCAGGGTCAACACCACCCACTGGGTGTAAAGGGTCCATAACAGGACTGACCAGGGTCAACACCACCCACTGGGTGTAAAGGGTCCATATCAGGACTGACCAGGGTCAGTTACACCACCCACTGGGTGTAAAGCGTCCATAACAGGACTGACCAGGGTCAGTTACACCACCCACTGGGTGTAAAGGGTCCATAACAGGACTGACCAGGGTCAACACCACCCACTGGGTGTAAAGAGTCCATATCAGGACTGACCAGGGTCAACACCACCCACTGGGTGTAAAGAGTCCATAACAGGACTGACCAGGGTCAACACCTCCCACTGGGTGTAAAGGGTCCATATCAGGACTGACCAGGGTCAACACCACCCACTGGGTGTGAAGAGTCCATAACAGGACTGACCAGGGTCAACACCACCCACTGGGTGTAAAGAGTCCATAACAGGACTGACCAGGGTCAACACCACCCACTGGGTGTAAAGGGTCCATAACAGGACTGACCAGGGTCAGTTACACCACCCACTGGGTGTAAAGGGTCCATAACAGGACTGACCAGGGTCAACACCACCCACTGGGTGTAAAGGTCCATAACAGGACTGACCAGGGTCAACACCACCCACTGGGTGTAAAGGGTCCATAACAGGACTGACCAGGGTCAACACCACCCACTGGGTGTAAAGAGTCCATATCAGGACTGACCAGGGTCAACACCACCCACTGGGTGTAAAGAGTTCATAACAGGACTGACCAGGGTCAACACCTCCCACTGGGTGTAAAGAGTCCATAACAGGACTGACCAGGGTCAACACCACCCACTGGGTGTAAAGGGTCCATAACAGGACTGACCAGGGTCAACACCACCCACTGGGTGTAAAGAGTCCATATCAGGACTGACCAGGGTCAACACCACCCACTGGGTGTAAAGGGTCCATAAAAGGACTGACCAGGGTCAACACCACCCACTGGGTGTAAAGGTCCATAACAGGACTGACCAGGGTCAACACCACCCACTGGGTGTAAAGGGTCCATAACAGGACTGACCAGGGTCAACACCACCCACTGGGTGTAAAGAGTCCATATCAGGACTGACCAGGGTCAGTTACACCACCCACTGGGTGTAAAGGGTCCATATCAGGACTGACCAGGGTCAGTTACACCACCCACTGGGTGTAAAGAGTCCATATCAGGACTGACCAGGGTCAGTTACACCACCCACTGGGTGTAAAGAGTCCATATCAAGACTGACCAGGGTCAACACCACCCACTGGGTGTAAAGGGTCCATAACAGGACTGACCAGGACTGACCAGGGTCAGTTACACCACCCACTGGGTGTAAAGGGTCCATAACAGGACTGACCAGGGTCAACACCACCCACTGGGTGTAAAGGGTCCATAACAGGACTGACCAGGGTCAGTTACACCACCCACTGGGTGTAAAGGGTCCATAACAGGACTGACCAGTGTCAACACCACCCACTGGGTGTAAAGGGTCCATAACAGGACTGACCAGGGTCAACACCACCCACTGGGTGTAAAGGGTCCATATCAGGACTGACCAGGGTCAACACCACCCACTGGGTGTAAAGAGTCCATATCAGGACTGACCAGGGTCAACAACACCCACTGGGTGTAAAGAGTCCATAACAGGACTGACCAGGGTCAACACCTCCCACTGGGTGTAAAGGGTCCATATAAGGACTGACCAGGGTCAACACCTCCCACTGGGTGTAAAGGGTCCATATAAGGACTGACCAGGGTCAACACCACCCACTGGGTGTAAAGGGTCCATAACAGGACTGACCAGGGTCAGTTACACCACCCACTGGGTGTAAAGGGTCCATAACAGGACTGACCAGGGTCAACACCACCCACTGGGTGTAAAGGGTCCATAACAGGACTGACCAGGGTCAACACCACCCACTGGGTGTAAAGGGTCCATATCAGGACTGACCAGGGTCAGTTACACCACCCACTGGGTGTAAAGGGTCCATAACAGGACTGACCAGGGTCAGTTACACCACCCACTGGGTGTAAAGGGTCCATAACAGGACTGACCAGGGTCAACACCACCCACTGGGTGTAAAGGTCCATAACAGGACTGACCAGGGTCAACACCACCCACTGGGTGTAAAGGGTCCATAACAGGACTGACCAGGGTCAACACCACCCACTGGGTGTAAAGAGTCCATATCAGGACTGACTAGGGTCAACACCACCCACTGGGTGTAAAGAGTCCATAACAGGACTGACCAGGGTCAACACCACCCACTGGGTGTAAAGGGTCCATATCAGGACTGACCAGGGTCAACACCACCCACTGGGTGTAAAGAGTCCATAACAGGACTGACCAGGGTCAACACCACCCACTGGGTGTAAAGAGTCCATAACAGGACTGACCAGGGTACGTTACACCACCCACTGGGTGTAAAGGGTCCATATCAGGACTGACCAGGGTCAGTTACACCACCCACTGGGTGTAAAGAGTCCATATCAGGACTGACCAGGGTCAGTTACCCCACCCACTGGGTGTAAAGGGTCCATATCAGGACTGACCAAGGTCAGTTACACCACCCACTGGGTGTAAAGGGTCCATAACAGGACTGACCAGGGTCAGTTACCCCACCCACTGGGTGTAAAGGGTCCATAACAGGACTGACCAGGGTCACACCACCCACTGGGTGTAAAGGGTCCATATCAGGACTGACCAGGGTCAGTTACACCACCCAGTGGGTGTAAAGAGTCCATATCAGGACTGACCAGGGTCAGTTACACCACCCACTGGGTGTAAAGAGTCCATATCAGGACTGACCAGGGTCAACACCACCCACTGGGTGTAAAGGGTCCATAACAGGACTGACCAGGGTCAACACCACCCACTGGGTGTAAAGAGTCCATAACAGGACTGACCAGGGTCAACACCACCCACTGGGTGTAAAGGGTCCATAACAGGACTGACCAGGGTCAGTTACACCACCCACTGGGTGTAAAGGGTCCATAACAGGACTGACCAGGGTCAACACCACCCACTGGGTGTAAAGGGTCCATAACAGGACTGACCAGGGTCAACACCACCCACTGGGTGTAAAGGGTCCATATCAGGACTGACCAGGGTCAGTTACACCTCCCACTGGGTGTAAAGAGTCCATAACAGGACTGACCAGGGTCAACACCACCCACTGGGTGTAAAGAGTCCATAACAGGACTGACCAGGGTCAACACCACCCACTGGGTGTAAAGAGTCCATAACAGGACTGACCAGGGTCAACACCACGCACTGGGTGTAAAGAGTCCATAACAGGACTGACCAGGGTCAACACCACCCACTGGGTGTAAAGAGTCCATAACAGGACTGACCAGGGTCAACACCACCCACTGGGTGTAAAGAGTCCATAACAGGACTGACCAGGGTCAGTTACACCACCCACTGGGTGTAAAGGGTCCATATCAGGACTGACCAGGGTCAACACCACCCACTGGGTGTAAAGAGTCCATATCAGGACTGACCAGGGTCAACACCACCCACTGGGTGTAAAGAGTCCATATCAGGACTGACCAGGGTCAGTTACCCCACCCACTGGGTGTAAAGGGTCCATATCAGGACTGACCAAGGTCAGTTACACCACCCACTGGGTGTAAAGGGTCCATAACAGGACTGACCAGGGTCAGTTACCCCACCCACTGGGTGTAAAGGGTCCATAACAGGACTGACCAGGGTCACACCACCCACTGGGTGTAAAGGGTCCATATCAGGACTGACCAGGGTCAGTTACACCACCCACTGGGTGTAAAGAGTCCATATCAGGACTGACCAGGGTCAGTTACACCACCCACTGGGTGTAAAGAGTCCATATCAGGACTGACCAGGGTCAACACCACCCACTGGGTGTAAAGGGTCCATAACAGGACTGACCAGGGTCAACACCACCCACTGGGTGTAAAGAGTCCATAACAGGACTGACCAGGGTCAACACCACCCACTGGGTGTAAAGGGTCCATAACAGGACTGACCAGGGTCAGTTACACCACCCACTGGGTGTAAAGGGTCCATAACAGGACTGACCAGGGTCAACACCACCCACTGGGTGTAAAGGGTCCATATCAGGACTGACCAGGGTCAGTTACACCACCCACTGGGTGTAAAGGGTCCATATCAGGACTGACCAGGGTCAGTTACACCACCCACTGGGTGTAAAGGGTCCATAACAGGACTGACCAGGGTCAGTTACACCACCCACTGGGTGTAAAGGGTCCATAACAGGACTGACCAGGGTCAACACCACCCACTGGGTGTAAAGGTCCATAACAGGACTGACCAGGGTCAACACCACCCACTGGGTGTAAAGGGTCCATAACAGGACTGACCAGGGTCAACACCACCCACTGGGTGTAAAGAGTCCATATCAGGACTGACCAGGGTCAACACCACCCACTGGGTGTAAAGAGTCCATAACAGGACTGACCAGGGTCAACACCTCCCACTGGGTGTAAAGAGTCCATAACAGGACTGACCAGGGTCAACACCACCCACTGGGTGTAAAGAGTCCATAACAGGACTGACCAGGGTCAACACCACCCACTGGGTGTAAAGAGTCCATATCAGGACTGACCAGGGTCAACACCACCCACTGGGTGTAAAGGGTCCAAAACAGGACTGACCAGGGTCAACACCACGCACTGGGTGTAAAGAGTCCATAACAGGACTGACCAGGGTCAACACCACCCACTGGGTGTAAAGAGTCCATAACAGGACTGACCAGGGTCAACACCACCCACTGGGTGTAAAGAGTCCATAACAGGACTGACCAGGGTCAGTTACACCACCCACTGGGTGTAAAGGGTCCATATCAGGACTGACCAGGGTCAACACCACCCACTGGGTGTAAAGAGTCCATATCAGGACTGACCAGGGTCAACACCACCCACTGGGTGTAAAGAGTCCATATCAGGACTGACCAGGGTCAGTTACCCCACCCACTGGGTGTAAAGGGTCCATATCAGGACTGACCAAGGTCAGTTACACCACCCACTGGGTGTAAAGGGTCCATAACAGGACTGACCAGGGTCAGTTACCCCACCCACTGGGTGTAAAGGGTCCATAACAGGACTGACCAGGGTCAGTTACACCACCCACTGGGTGTAAAGGGTCCATATCAGGACTGACCAGGGTCAACACCACCCACTGGGTGTAAAGGGTCCATAACAGGACTGACCAGGGTCAACACCACCCACTGGGTGTAAAGGGTCCATATCAGGACTGACCAGGGTCAGTTACACCACCCACTGGGTGTAAAGGGTCCATATCAGGACTGACCAGGGTCAGTTACACCACCCACTGGGTGTAAAGGGTCCATAACAGGACTGACCAGGGTCAGTTACACCACCCACTGGGTGTAAAGGGTCCATAACAGGACTGACCAGGGTCAACACCACCCACTGGGTGTAAAGGTCCATAACAGGACTGACCAGGGTCAACACCACCCACTGGGTGTAAAGGGTCCATAACAGGACTGACCAGGGTCAACACCACCCACTGGGTGTAAAGAGTCCATATCAGGACTGACCAGGGTCAACACCACCCACTGGGTGTAAAGAGTCCATAACAGGACTGACCAGGGTCAACACCTCCCACTGGGTGTAAAGAGTCCATAACAGGACTGACCAGGGTCAACACCACCCACTGGGTGTAAAGAGTCCATAACAGGACTGACCAGGGTCAACACCACCCACTGGGTGTAAAGAGTCCATATCAGGACTGACCAGGGTCAACACCACCCACTGGGTGTAAAGGGTCCAAAACAGGACTGACCAGGGTCAACACCACGCACTGGGTGTAAAGAGTCCATAACAGGACTGACCAGGGTCAACACCACCCACTGGGTGTAAAGAGTCCATAACAGGACTGACCAGGGTCAACACCACCCACTGGGTGTAAAGAGTCCATAACAGGACTGACCAGGGTCAGTTACACCACCCACTGGGTGTAAAGGGTCCATATCAGGACTGACCAGGGTCAACACCACCCACTGGGTGTAAAGAGTCCATATCAGGACTGACCAGGGTCAACACCACCCACTGGGTGTAAAGAGTCCATATCAGGACTGACCAGGGTCAGTTACCCCACCCACTGGGTGTAAAGGGTCCATATCAGGACTGACCAAGGTCAGTTACACCACCCACTGGGTGTAAAGGGTCCATAACAGGACTGACCAGGGTCAGTTACCCCACCCACTGGGTGTAAAGGGTCCATAACAGGACTGACCAGGGTCACACCACCCACTGGGTGTAAAGGGTCCATATCAGGACTGACCAGGGTCAGTTACACCACCCACTGGGTGTAAAGAGTCCATATCAGGACTGACCAGGGTCAGTTACACCACCCACTGGGTGTAAAGAGTCCATATCAGGACTGACCAGGGTCAACACCACCCACTGGGTGTAAAGGGTCCATAACAGGACTGACCAGGGTCAACACCACCCACTGGGTGTAAAGGGTCCATAACAGGACTGACCAGGGTCAACACCACGCACTGGGTGTAAAGAGTCCATAACAGGACTGACCAGGGTCAACACCACCCACTGGGTGTAAAGGGTCCATAACAGGACTGACCAGGGTCAACACCACCCACTGGGTGTAAAGGGTCCATAACAGGACTGACCAGGGTCAACACCACCCACTGGGTGTAAAGGGTCCATATCAGGACTGACCAGGGTCAGTTACACCACCCACTGGGTGTAAAGCGTCCATAACAGGACTGACCAGGGTCAGTTACACCACCCACTGGGTGTAAAGGGTCCATAACAGGACTGACCAGGGTCAACACCACCCACTGGGTGTAAAGAGTCCATATCAGGACTGACCAGGGTCAACACCACCCACTGGGTGTAAAGAGTCCATAACAGGACTGACCAGGGTCAACACCTCCCACTGGGTGTAAAGGGTCCATATCAGGACTGACCAGGGTCAACACCACCCACTGGGTGTGAAGAGTCCATAACAGGACTGACCAGGGTCAACACCACCCACTGGGTGTAAAGAGTCCATAACAGGACTGACCAGGGTCAACACCACCCACTGGGTGTAAAGGGTCCATAACAGGACTGACCAGGGTCAGTTACACCACCCACTGGGTGTAAAGGGTCCATAACAGGACTGACCAGGGTCAACACCACCCACTGGGTGTAAAGGTCCATAACAGGACTGACCAGGGTCAACACCACCCACTGGGTGTAAAGGGTCCATAACAGGACTGACCAGGGTCAACACCACCCACTGGGTGTAAAGAGTCCATATCAGGACTGACCAGGGTCAACACCACCCACTGGGTGTAAAGAGTTCATAACAGGACTGACCAGGGTCAACACCTCCCACTGGGTGTAAAGAGTCCATAACAGGACTGACCAGGGTCAACACCACCCACTGGGTGTAAAGGGTCCATAACAGGACTGACCAGGGTCAACACCACCCACTGGGTGTAAAGAGTCCATATCAGGACTGACCAGGGTCAACACCACCCACTGGGTGTAAAGGGTCCATAACAGGACTGACCAGGGTCAACACCACGCACTGGGTGTAAAGAGTCCATAACAGGACTGACCAGGGTCAACACCACCCACTGGGTGTAAAGGGTCCATAACAGGACTGACCAGGGTCAACACCACGCACTGGGTGTAAAGAGTCCATAACAGGACTGACCAGGGTCAACACCACCCACTGGGTGTAAAGGGTCCATAACAGGACTGACCAGGGTCAGTTACCCCACCCACTGGGTGTAAAGGGTCCATAACAGGACTGACCAGGGTCAACACCACCCACTGGGTGTAAAGGGTCCATAACAGGACTGACCAGGGTCAACACCACCCACTGGGTGTAAAGGGTCCATATCAGGACTGACCAGGGTCAGTTACACCACCCACTGGGTGTAAAGCGTCCATAACAGGACTGACCAGGGTCAGTTACACCACCCACTGGGTGTAAAGGGTCCATAACAGGACTGACCAGGGTCAACACCACCCACTGGGTGTAAAGAGTCCATATCAGGACTGACCAGGGTCAACACCACCCACTGGGTGTAAAGAGTCCATAACAGGACTGACCAGGGTCAACACCTCCCACTGGGTGTAAAGGGTCCATATCAGGACTGACCAGGGTCAACACCACCCACTGGGTGTGAAGAGTCCATAACAGGACTGACCAGGGTCAACACCACCCACTGGGTGTAAAGAGTCCATAACAGGACTGACCAGGGTCAACACCACCCACTGGGTGTAAAGAGTCCATATCAGGACTGACCAGGGTCAACACCACCCACTGGGTGTAAAGAGTCCATATCAGGACTGACCAGGGTCAGTTACCCCACCCACTGGGTGTAAAGAGTCCATATCAGGACTGACCAGGGTCAGTTACACCACCCACTGGGTGTAAAGAGTCCATATCAGGACTGACCAGGGTCAACACCACCCACTGGGTGTAAAGGGTCCATAACAGGACTGACCAGGGTCAACACCACCCACTGGGTGTAAAGAGTCCATAACAGGACTGACCAGGGTCAACACCACCCACTGGGTGTAAAGGGTCCATAACAGGACTGACCAGGGTCAGTTACACCACCCACTGGGTGTAAAGGGTCCATAACAGGACTGACCAGGGTCAACACCACCCACTGGGTGTAAAGGGTCCATATCAGGACTGACCAGGGTCAGTTACACCACCCACTGGGTGTAAAGGGTCCATAACAGGACTGACCAGGGTCAACACCACCCACTGGGTGTAAAGGTCCATAACAGGACTGACCAGGGTCAACACCACCCACTGGGTGTAAAGGGTCCATAACAGGACTGACCAGGGTCAACACCACCCACTGGGTGTAAAGAGTCCATATCAGGACTGACCAGGGTCAACACCACCCACTGGGTGTAAAGAGTCCATAACAGGACTGACCAGGGTCAACACCTCCCACTGGGTGTAAAGAGTCCATAACAGGACTGACCAGGGTCAACACCACCCACTGGGTGTAAAGAGTCCATAACAGGACTGACCAGGGTCAACACCACCCACTGGGTGTAAAGAGTCCATATCAGGACTGACCAGGGTCAACACCACCCACTGGGTGTAAAGGGTCCAAAACAGGACTGACCAGGGTCAACACCACGCACTGGGTGTAAAGAGTCCATAACAGGACTGACCAGGGTCAACACCACCCACTGGGTGTAAAGAGTCCATAACAGGACTGACCAGGGTCAACACCACCCACTGGGTGTAAAGAGTCCATAACAGGACTGACAAGGGTCAGTTACACCACCCACTGGGTGTAAAGGGTCCATATCAGGACTGACCAGGGTCAACACCACCCACTGGGTGTAAAGAGTCCATATCAGGACTGACCAGGGTCAACACCACCCACTGGGTGTAAAGAGTCCATATCAGGACTGACCAGGGTCAGTTACCCCACCCACTGGGTGTAAAGGGTCCATATCAGGACTGACCAAGGTCAGTTACACCACCCACTGGGTGTAAAGGGTCCATAACAGGACTGACCAGGGTCAGTTACCCCACCCACTGGGTGTAAAGGGTCCATAACAGGACTGACCAGGGTCACACCACCCACTGGGTGTAAAGGGTCCATATCAGGACTGACCAGGGTCAGTTACACCACCCACTGGGTGTAAAGAGTCCATATCAGGACTGACCAGGGTCAGTTACACCACCCACTGGGTGTAAAGAGTCCATATCAGGACTGACCAGGGTCAACACCACCCACTGGGTGTAAAGGGTCCATAACAGGACTGACCAGGGTCAACACCACCCACTGGGTGTAAAGAGTCCATAACAGGACTGACCAGGGTCAACACCACCCACTGGGTGTAAAGGGTCCATAACAGGACTGACCAGGGTCAGTTACACCACCCACTGGGTGTAAAGGGTCCATAACAGGACTGACCAGGGTCAACACCACCCACTGGGTGTAAAGGGTCCATAACAGGACTGACCAGGGTCAACACCACCCACTGGGTGTAAAGGGTCCATATCAGGACTGACCAGGGTCAGTTACACCACCCACTGGGTGTAAAGGGTCCATAACAGGACTGACCAGGGTCAGTTACACCACCCACTGGGTGTAAAGGGTCCATAACAGGACTGACCAGGGTCAACACCACCCACTGGGTGTAAAGGTCCATAACAGGACTGAGCAGGGTCAACACCACCCACTGGGTGTAAAGGGTCCATAACAGGACTGACCAGGGTCAACACCACCCACTGGGTGTAAAGAGTCCATATCAGGACTGACCAGGGTCAACACCACCCACTGGGTGTAAAGAGTCCATAACAGGACTGACCAGGGTCAACACCTCCCACTGGGTGTAAAGAGTCTATAACAGGACTGACCAGGGTCAACACCACCCACTGGGTGTAAAGAGTCCATAACAGGACTGACCAGGGTCAACACCACCCACTGGGTGTAAAGAGTCCATATAAGGACTGACCAGGGTCAACACCACCCACTGGGTGTAAAGGGTCCATAACAGGACTGACCAGGGTCAACACCACGCACTGGGTGTAAAGAGTCCATAACAGGACTGACCAGGGTCAACACCACCCACTGGGTGTAAAGGGTCCATAACAGGACTGACCAGGGTCAACACCACGCACTGGGTGTAAAGAGTCCATAACAGGACTGACCAGGGTCAACACCACCCACTGGGTGTAAAGGGTCCATAACAGGACTGACCAGGGTCAGTTACCCCACCCACTGGGTGTAAAGGGTCCATAACAGGACTGACCAGGGTCAACACCACCCACTGGGTGTAAAGGGTCCATAACAGGACTGACCAGGGTCAACACCACCCACTGGGTGTAAAGGGTCCATATCAGGACTGACCAGGGTCAGTTACACCACCCACTGGGTGTAAAGCGTCCATAACAGGACTGACCAGGGTCAGTTACACCACCCACTGGGTGTAAAGGGTCCATAACAGGACTGACCAGGGTCAACACCACCCACTGGGTGTAAAGAGTCCATATCAGGACTGACCAGGGTCAACACCTCCCACTGGGTGTAAAGGGTCCATATCAGGACTGACCAGGGTCAACACCACCCACTGGGTGTGAAGAGTCCATAACAGGACTGACCAGGGTCAACACCACCCACTGGGTGTAAAGAGTCCATAACAGGACTGACCAGGGTCAACACCACCCACTGGGTGTAAAGGGTCCATAACAGGACTGACCAGGGTCAGTTACACCACCCACTGGGTGTAAAGGGTCCATAACAGGACTGACCAGGGTCAACACCACCCACTGGGTGTAAAGGTCCATAACAGGACTGACAAGGGTCAGTTACACCACCCACTGGGTGTAAAGGGTCCATATCAGGACTGACCAGGGTCAACACCACCCACTGGGTGTAAAGAGTCCATATCAGGACTGACCAGGGTCAACACCACCCACTGGGTGTAAAGAGTCCATATCAGGACTGACCAGGGTCAGTTACCCCACCCACTGGGTGTAAAGGGTCCATATCAGGACTGACCAAGGTCAGTTACACCACCCACTGGGTGTAAAGGGTCCATAACAGGACTGACCAGGGTCAGTTACCCCACCCACTGGGTGTAAAGGGTCCATAACAGGACTGACCAGGGTCACACCACCCACTGGGTGTAAAGGGTCCATATCAGGACTGACCAGGGTCAGTTACACCACCCACTGGGTGTAAAGAGTCCATATCAGGACTGACCAGGGTCAGTTACACCACCCACTGGGTGTAAAGAGTCCATATCAGGACTGACCAGGGTCAACACCACCCACTGGGTGTAAAGGGTCCATAACAGGACTGACCAGGGTCAACACCACCCACTGGGTGTAAAGAGTCCATAACAGGACTGACCAGGGTCAACACCACCCACTGGGTGTAAAGGGTCCATAACAGGACTGACCAGGGTCAGTTACACCACCCACTGGGTGTAAAGGGTCCATAACAGGACTGACCAGGGTCAACACCACCCACTGGGTGTAAAGGGTCCATAACAGGACTGACCAGGGTCAACACCACCCACTGGGTGTAAAGGGTCCATATCAGGACTGACCAGGGTCAGTTACACCACCCACTGGGTGTAAAGGGTCCATAACAGGACTGACCAGGGTCAGTTACACCACCCACTGGGTGTAAAGGGTCCATAACAGGACTGACCAGGGTCAACACCACCCACTGGGTGTAAAGGTCCATAACAGGACTGACCAGGGTCAACACCACCCACTGGGTGTAAAGGGTCCATAACAGGACTGACCAGGGTCAACCCCACCCACTGGGTGTAAAGAGTCCATATCAGGACTGACCAGGGTCAACACCACCCACTGGGTGTAAAGAGTCCATAACAGGACTGACCAGGGTCAACACCTCCCACTGGGTGTAAAGAGTCCATAACAGGACTGACCAGGGTCAACACCACCCACTGGGTGTAAAGAGTCCATAACAGGACTGACCAGGGTCAACACCACCCACTGGGTGTAAAGAGTCCATATAAGGACTGACCAGGGTCAACACCACCCACTGGGTGTAAAGGGTCCATAACAGGACTGACCAGGGTCAACACCACGCACTGGGCGTAAAGAGTCCATAACAGGACTGACCAGGGTCAACACCACCCACTGGGTGTAAAGGGTCCATAACAGGACTGACCAGGGTCAACACCACGCACTGGGTGTAAAGAGTCCATAACAGGACTGACCAGGGTCAACACCACCCACTGGGTGTAAAGGGTCCATAACAGGACTGACCAGGGTCAGTTACCCCACCCACTGGGTGTAAAGGGTCCATAACAGGACTGACCAGGGTCAACACCACCCACTGGGTGTAAAGGGTCCATAACAGGACTGACCAGGGTCAACACCACCCACTGGGTGTAAAGGGTCCATATCAGGACTGACCAGGGTCAGTTACACCACCCACTGGGTGTAAAGCGTCCATAACAGGACTGACCAGGGTCAGTTACACCACCCACTGGGTGTAAAGGGTCCATAACAGGACTGACCAGGGTCAACACCACCCACTGGGTGTAAAGAGTCCATATCAGGACTGACCAGGGTCAACACCTCCCACTGGGTGTAAAGGGTCCATATCAGGACTGACCAGGGTCAACACCACCCACTGGGTGTGAAGAGTCCATAACAGGACTGACCAGGGTCAACACCACCCACTGGGTGTAAAGAGTCCATAACAGGACTGACCAGGGTCAACACCACCCACTGGGTGTAAAGGGTCCATAACAGGACTGACCAGGGTCAGTTACACCACCCACTGGGTGTAAAGGGTCCATAACAGGACTGACCAGGGTCAACACCACCCACTGGGTGTAAAGGTCCATAACAGGACTGACCAGGGTCAACACCACCCACTGGGTGTAAAGGGTCCATAACAGGACTGACCAGGGTCAACACCACCCACTGGGTGTAAAGAGTCCATATCAGGACTGACCAGGGTCAACACCACCCACTGGGTGTAAAGAGTTCATGACAGGACTGACCAGGGTCAACACCTCCCACTGGGTGTAAAGAGTCCATAACAGGACTGACCAGGGTCAACACCACCCACTGGGTGTAAAGAGTCCATAACAGGACTGACCAGGGTCAACACCACCCACTGGGTGTAAAGAGTCCATATCAGGACTGACCAGGGTCAACACAACCCACTGGGTGTAAAGGGTCCATAACAGGACTGACCAGGGTCAACACCACGCACTGGGTGTAAAGAGTCCATAACAGGACTGACCAGGGTCAACACCACCCACTGGGTGTAAAGGGTCCATAACAGGACTGACCAGGGTCAACACCACGCACTGGGTGTAAAGAGTCCATAACAGGACTGACCAGGGTCAACACCACCCACTGGGTGTAAAGGGTCCATAACAGGACTGACCAGGGTCAGTTACCCCACCCACTGGGTGTAAAGGGTCCATAACAGGACTGACCAGGGTCAACACCACCCACTGGGTGTAAAGGGTCCATAACAGGACTGACCAGGGTCAACACCACCCACTGGGTGTAAAGGGTCCATAACAGGACTGACCAGGGTCAACACCACCCACTGGGTGTAAAGGGTCCATATCAGGACTGACCAGGGTCAGTTACACCACCCACTGGGTGTAAAGCGTCCATAACAGGACTGACCAGGGTCAGTTACACCACCCACTGGGTGTAAAGGGTCCATAACAGGACTGACCAGGGTCAACACCACCCACTGGGTGTAAAGAGTCCATATCAGGACTGACCAGGGTCAACACCACCCACTGGGTGTAAAGAGTCCATAACAGGACTGACCAGGGTCAACACCTCCCACTGGGTGTAAAGGGTCCATATCAGGACTGACCAGGGTCAACACCACCCACTGGGTGTGAAGAGTCCATAACAGGACTGACCAGGGTCAACACCACCCACTGGGTGTAAAGAGTCCATAACAGGACTGACCAGGGTCAACACCACCCACTGGGTGTAAAGAGTCCATATCAGGACTGACCAGGGTCAACACCACCCACTGGGTGTAAAGAGTCCATATCAGGACTTACCAGGGTCAGTTACCCCACCCACTGGGTGTAAAGAGTCCATATCAGGACTGACCAGGGTCAGTTACACCACCCACTGGGTGTAAAGAGTCCATATCAGGACTGACCAGGGTCAACACCACCCACTGGGTGTAAAGGGTCCATAACAGGACTGACCAGGGTCAACACCACCCACTGGGTGTAAAGAGTCCATATCAGGACTGACCAGGGTCAACACCACCCACTGGGTGTAAAGAGTCCATAACAGGACTGACCAGGGTCAACACCACGCACTGGGTGTAAAGAGTCCATAACAGGACTGACCAGGGTCAACACCACCCACTGGGTGTAAAGGGTCCATAACAGGACTGACCAGGGTCAACACCACGCACTGGGTGTAAAGAGTCCATAACAGGACTGACCAGGGTCAACACCACCCACTGGGTGTAAAGGGTCCATAACAGGACTGACCAGGGTCAGTTACACCACCCACTGGGTGTAAAGGGTCCATAACAGGACTGACCAGGGTCAACACCACCCACTGGGTGTAAAGGGTCCATAACAGGACTGACCAGGGTCAACACCACCCACGGGGTGTAAAGGGTCCATATCAGGACTGACCAGGGTCAGTTACACCACCCACTGGGTGTAAAGCGTCCATAACAGGACTGACCAGGGTCAGTTACACCACCCACTGGGTGTAAAGGGTCCATAACAGGACTGACCAGGGTCAACACCACCCACTGGGTGTAAAGAGTCCATATCAGGACTGACCAGGGTCAACACCACCCACTGGGTGTAAAGAGTCCATAACAGGACTGACCAGGGTCAACACCACCCACTGGGTGTGAAGAGTCCATAACAGGACTGACCAGGGTCAACACCACCCACTGGGTGTAAAGAGTCCATAACAGGACTGACCAGGGTCAACACCACCCACTGGGTGTAAAGAGTCCATATCAGGACTGACCAGGGTCAACACCACCCACTGGGTGTAAAGGGTCCATAACAGGACTGACCAGGGTCAACACCACCCACTAGGTGTAAAGGGTCCATAACAGGACTGACCAGGGTCAGTTACACCACCCACTGGCTGTAAAGAGTCCATATCAGGACTGACCAGGGTCAGTTACACCACCCACTGGGTGTAAAGAGTCCATATCAGGACTGACCAGGGTCAGTTACCCCACCCACTGGGTGTAAAGGGTCCATAACAGGACTGACCAGGGTCAGTTACACCACCCACTGGGTGTAAAGGGTCCATATCAGGACTGACCAGGGTCAACACCACCCACTGGGTGTAAAGGGTCCATAACAGGACTGACCAAGGTCAGTTACCCCACCCACTGGGTGTAAAGGGTCCATATCAGGACTGACCAGGGTCAACACCACCCACTAGGTGTAAAGGGTCCATAACAGGACTGACCAGGGTCAACACCACCCACTAGGTGTAAAGGGTCCATAACAGGACTGACCAGGGTCAGTTACACCACCCACTGGGTGTAAAGAGTCCATATCAGGACTGACCAGGGTCAGTTACACCACCCACTGGGTGTAAAGGGTCCATAACAGGACTGACCAGGGTCAACACCACCCACTGGGTGTAAAGGGTCCATAACAGGACTGACCAGGGTCAACACCACCCACGGGGTGTAAAGGGTCCATATCAGGACTGACCAGGGTCAGTTACACCACCCACTGGGTGTAAAGCGTCCATAACAGGACTGACCAGGGTCAGTTACACCACCCACTGGGTGTAAAGGGTCCATAACAGGACTGACCAGGGTCAACACCACCCACTGGGTGTAAAGAGTCCATATCAGGACTGACCAGGGTCAACACCACCCACTGGGTGTAAAGAGTCCATAACAGGACTGACCAGGGTCAACACCACCCACTGGGTGTGAAGAGTCCATAACAGGACTGACCAGGGTCAACACCACCCACTGGGTGTAAAGAGTCCATAACAGGACTGACCAGGGTCAACACCACCCACTGGGTGTAAAGAGTCCATATCAGGACTGACCAGGGTCAACACCACCCACTGGGTGTAAAGGGTCCATAACAGGACTGACCAGGGTCAACACCACCCACTAGGTGTAAAGGGTCCATAACAGGACTGACCAGGGTCAGTTACACCACCCACTGGCTGTAAAGAGTCCATATCAGGACTGACCAGGGTCAGTTACACCACCCACTGGGTGTAAAGAGTCCATATCAGGACTGACCAGGGTCAGTTACCCCACCCACTGGGTGTAAAGGGTCCATAACAGGACTGACCAGGGTCAGTTACACCACCCACTGGGTGTAAAGGGTCCATATCAGGACTGACCAGGGTCAACACCACCCACTGGGTGTAAAGGGTCCATAACAGGACTGACCAAGGTCAGTTACCCCACCCACTGGGTGTAAAGGGTCCATATCAGGACTGACCAGGGTCAACACCACCCACTAGGTGTAAAGGGTCCATAACAGGACTGACCAGGGTCAACACCACCCACTAGGTGTAAAGGGTCCATAACAGGACTGACCAGGGTCAGTTACACCACCCACTGGGTGTAAAGAGTCCATATCAGGACTGACCAGGGTCAACACCACCCACTGGGTGTAAAGGGTCCATAACAGGACTGACCAGGGTCAACACCACCCACTGGGTGTAAAGAGTCCATATCAGGACTGACCAGGGTCAACACCACGCACTGGGTGTAAAGAGTCCATAACAGGACTGACCAGGGTCAACACCACCCACTGGGTGTAAAGGGTCCATAACAGGACTGACCAGGGTCAGTTACACCACCCACTGGGTGTAAAGGGTCTATAACAGGACTGACCAGGGTCAACACCACCCACTGGGTGTAAAGGGTCCATAACAGGACTGACCAGGGTCAACACCACCCACTGGGTGTAAAGGGTCCATATCAGGACTGACCAGGGTCAGTTACACCACCCACTGGGTGTAAAGCGTCCATAACAGCACTGACCAGGGGCAGTTACACCACCCACTGGGTGTAAAGGTCCATAACAGGACTGACCAGGGTCAACACCACCCACTGGGTGTAAAGGGTCCATAACAGGACTGACCAGGGTCAACACCACCCACTGGGTGTAAAGAGTCCATATCAGGACTGACCAGGGTCAACACCACCCACTGGGTGTAAAGAGTCCATAACAGGACTGACCAGGGTCAACACCTCCCACTGGGTGTAAAGGGTCCATATCAGTACTGACCAGGGTCAACACCACCCACTGGGTGTAAAGAGTCCATAACAGGACTGACCAGGGTCAACACCACCCACTGGGTGTAAAGAGTCCATATCAGGACTGACCAGGGTCAACACCACCCACTGGGTGTAAAGAGTCCATATCAGGACTGACCAGGGTCAGTTACCCCACCCACTGGGTGTAAAGAGTCCATAACAGGACTGACCAGGGTCAACACCACCCACTGGGTGTAAAGGGTCCATAACAGGACTGACCAGGGTCAACACCACCCACTAGGTGTAAAGGGTCCATAACAGGACTGACCAGGGTCAGTTACACCACCCACTGGGTGTAAAGAGTCCATATCAGGACTGACCAGGGTCAGTTACACCACCCACTGGGTGTAAAGAGTCCATATAAGGACTGACCAGGGTCAGTTACCCCACCCACTGGGTGTAAAGGGTCCATATCAGTACTGACCAGGGTCAACACCACCCACTGGGTGTAAAGAGTCCATAACAGGACTGACCAGGGTCAACACCACCCACTGGGTGTAAAGAGTCCATAACAGGACTGACCAGGGTCAACACCACCCACTGGGTGTAAAGAGTCCATATCAGGACTGACCAGGGTCAACACCACCCACTGGGTGTAAAGAGTCCATATCAGGACTGACCAGGGTCAGTTACCCCACCCACTGGGTGTAAAGAGTCCATAACAGGACTGACCAGGGTCAACACCACCCACTGGGTGTAAAGGGTCCATAACAGGACTGACCAGGGTCAACACCACCCACTAGGTGTAAAGGGTCCATAACAGGACTGACCAGGGTCAGTTACACCACCCACTGGGTGTAAAGAGTCCATATCAGGACTGACAAGGGTCAGTTACACCACCCACTGGGTGTAAAGAGTCCATATAAGGACTGACCAGGGTCAGTTACCCCACCCACTGGGTGTAAAGGGTCCATATCAGGACTGACCAGGGTCAACACCACCCACTGGGTGTAAAGGGTCCATAACAGGACTGACCAGGGTCAGTTACACCACCCACTGGGTGTAAAGGGTCCATATCAGGACTGACCAGGGTCAACACCACCCACTGGGTGTAAAGGGTCCATAACAGGACTGACCAGGGTCAGTTACACAACCCACTGGGTGTAAAGGGTCCATATCAGGACTGACCAGGGTCAGTTACACCACCCAATTGGGTGTAAAGGTCCATAACAGGACTGACCAGGGTCAGTTACACCACCCACTGGGTGTAAAGGGTCCATAACAGGACTGACCAGGGTCAGTTACACCACCCACTGGGTGTAAAGGGTCCATATCAGGACTGACCAGGGTCAACACCACCCACTAGGTGTAAAGGGTCCATAACAGGACTGACCAGGGTCAACACCACCCACTAGGTGTAAAGGGTCCATAACAGGACTGACCAGGGTCAGTTACACCACCCACTGGGTGTAAAGAGTCCATATCAGGACTGACCAGGGTCAACACCACCCACTGGGTGTAAAGGGTCCATAACAGGACTGACCAGGGTCAACACCACCCACTGGGTGTAAAGAGTCCATATCAGGACTGACCAGGGTCAACACCACGCACTGGGTGTAAAGAGTCCATAACAGGACTGACCAGGGTCAACACCACCCACTGGGTGTAAAGGGTCCATAACAGGACTGACCAGGGTCAACACCACCCACTGGGTGTAAAGGGTCTATAACAGGACTGACCAGGGTCAACACCACCCACTGGGTGTAAAGGGTCCATAACAGGACTGACCAGGGTCAACACCACCCACTGGGTGTAAAGGGTCCATATCAGGACTGACCAGGGTCAGTTACACCACCCACTGGGTGTAAAGCGTCCATAACAGCACTGACCAGGGTCAGTTACACCACCCACTGGGTGTAAAGGTCCATAACAGGACTGACCAGGGTCAACACCACCCACTGGGTGTAAAGGGTCCATAACAGGACTGACCAGGGTCAACACCACCCACTGGGTGTAAAGAGTCCATATCAGGACTGACCAGGGTCAACACCACCCACTGGGTGTAAAGAGTCCATAACAGGACTGACCAGGGTCAACACCTCCCACTGGGTGTAAAGGGTCCATATCAGTACTGACCAGGGTCAACACCACCCACTGGGTGTAAAGAGTCCATAACAGGACTGACCAGGGTCAACACCACCCACTGGGTGTAAAGAGTCCATAACAGGACTGACCAGGGTCAACACCACCCACTGGGTGTAAAGAGTCCATATCAGGACTGACCAGGGTCAACACCACCCACTGGGTGTAAAGAGTCCATATCAGGACTGACCAGGGTCAGTTACCCCACCCACTGGGTGTAAAGAGTCCATAACAGGACTGACCAGGGTCAACACCACCCACTGGGTGTAAAGGGTCCATAACAGGACTGACCAGGGTCAACACCACCCACTAGGTGTAAAGGGTCCATAACAGGACTGACCAGGGTCAGTTACACCACCCACTGGGTGTAAAGAGTCCATATCAGGACTGACCAGGGTCAGTTACACCACCCACTGGGTGTAAAGAGTCCATATAAGGACTGACCAGGGTCAGTTACCCCACCCACTGGGTGTAAAGGGTCCATATCAGTACTGACCAGGGTCAACACCACCCACTGGGTGTAAAGAGTCCATAACAGGACTGACCAGGGTCAACACCACCCACTGGGTGTAAAGAGTCCATAACAGGACTGACCAGGGTCAACACCACCCACTGGGTGTAAAGAGTCCATATCAGGACTGACCAGGGTCAACACCACCCACTGGGTGTAAAGAGTCCATATCAGGACTGACCAGGGTCAGTTACCCCACCCACTGGGTGTAAAGAGTCCATAACAGGAATGACCAGGGTCAACACCACCCACTGGGTGTAAAGGGTCCATAACAGGACTGACCAGGGTCAACACCACCCACTAGGTGTAAAGGGTCCATAACAGGACTGACCAGGGTCAGTTACACCACCCACTGGGTGTAAAGAGTCCATATCAGGACTGACCAGGGTCAGTTACACCACCCACTGGGTGTAAAGAGTCCATATAAGGACTGACCAGGGTCAGTTACCCCACCCACTGGGTGTAAAGGGTCCATATCAGGACTGACCAGGGTCAACACCACCCACTGGGTGTAAAGGGTCCATAACAGGACTGACCAGGGTCAGTTACACCACCCACTGGGTGTAAAGGGTCCATATCAGGACTGACCAGGGTCAACACCACCCACTGGGTGTAAAGGGTCCATAACAGGACTGACCAGGGTCAGTTACACAACCCACTGGGTGTAAAGGGTCCATATCAGGACTGACCAGGGTCAGTTACACCACCCAATTGGGTGTAAAGGTCCATAACAGGACTGACCAGGGTCAGTTACACCACCCACTGGGTGTAAAGGGTCCATAACAGGACTGACCAGGGTCAGTTACACCACCCACTGGGTGTAAAGGGTCCATATCAGGACTGACCAGGGTCAACACCACCCACTGGGTGTAAAGAGTCCATATCAGGACTGACCAGGGTCAACACCACCCACTGGGTGTTAAGAGTCCATATCAGGACTGACCAGGGTCAACACCACCCACTGGGTGTAAAGGGTCCATAACAGGACTGACCAGGGTCAACACCACCCACTGGGTGTAAAGGGTCCATAACAGGACTGACCAGGGTCAACACCACCCACTGGGTGTAAAGAGTCCATATCAGGACTGACCAGGGTCAACACCACCCACTGGGTGTAAAGGGTCCATAACAGGACTGACCAGGGTCAACACCACCCACTAGGTGTAAAGGGTCCATAACAGGACTGACCAGGGTCAGTTACACCACCCACTTGGTGTAAAGAGTCCATATCAGGACTGACCAGGGTCAGTTACACCACCCACTGGGTGTAAAGAGTCCATATCAGGACTGACCAGGGTCAGTTACCCCACCCACTGGGTGTAAAGGGTCCATATCAGGAATGACCAGGGTCAACACCACCCACTGGGTGTAAAGGGTCCATAACAGGACTGACCAGGGTCAGTTACACCACCCACTGGGTGTAAAGGGTCCATATCAGGACTGACCAGGGTCAACACCACCCACTGGGTGTAAAGGGTCCATAACAGGACTGACCAAGGTCAGTTACCCCACCCACTGGGTGTAAAGGGTCCATATCAGGACTGACCAGGGTCAACACCACCCACTGGGTGTAAAGGGTCCATAACAGGACTGACCAGGGTCAGTTACACAACCCACTGGGTGTAAAGGGTCCATATCAGGACTGACCAGGGTCAACACCACCCACTGGGTGTAAAGAGTCCATATCAGGACTGACCAGGGTCAACACCACCCACTGGGTGTTAAGAGTCCATATCAGGACTGACCAGGGTCAACACCACCCACTGGGTGTAAAGGGTCCATAACAGGACTGACCAGGGTCAACACCACCCACTGGGTGTAAAGGGTCCATAACAGGACTGACCAGGGTCAACACCACCCACTGGGTGTAAAGAGTCCATATCAGGACTGACCAGGGTCAACACCACCCACTGGGTGTAAAGGGTCCATAACAGGACTGACCAGGGTCAACACCACCCACTGGGTGTAAAGGGTCCATAACAGGACTGACCAGGGTCAACACCACCCACTGGGTGTAAAGGGTCCATAACAGGACTGACCAGGGTCACACCACCCACTGGGTGTAAAGGGTCCATATCAGGACTGACCAGGGTCAGTTACACCACCCACTGGGTGTAAAGGGTACATAACAGGACACTATTAAGGGCCCAGGCCAGGTGAGGTGAACGCCCAGCGATGTTACACTATTAAGGGCCCAGGTGAGGGGAACGCCCAGCGATGTGTGACACTATTAATGGCCCAGGCCAGGTGAGGGGAACACTCAGCGATGTGTGACACTATTAAGGGCCCAGGTGAGGGGAACGCCCAGCGATGTGACACTATTAAGGGCCCAGGTGAGGGGAACGCTCAGCGCTGTATGACTCTATTAAGGGTCCAGGTGAGGGGAACACCCAGCGATGTATGACACTATTAAGGGCCCAGGCCAGGTGAGGGGAACGCCCAGCGCTGTGACACTATTAAGGGCCCAGGTGAGGGGAACGCTCAGCGCTGTATGACTCTATTAAGGGTCCAGGTGAGGGGAACGCCCAGCGATGTATGACACTATTAAGGGCCCAGGCCAGGTGAGGGGAACGCCCAGCGATGTGACACTATTAAGGGCCCAGGTGAGGGGAACGCCCAGCGCTGTATGACATTATTAAGGGCCCAGGTGAGGGGAACGCCCAGCGATGTGTGACACTATTAAGGGCCCAGGCCAGGTGAGGGGAACGCCCAGCGATGTGACACTATTAAGGGCCCATGCCAGGTGAGGGGAATGCCCAGCGATGTGACACTATTAAGGGCCCAGGTGAGGGGAACGCCCAGCGATGTGACACTATTAAGGGCCCATGCCAGGTGAGGGGAACGCCCAGCGATGTGACACTATTAAGGGCCCAGGTGAGGGGAACGCCCAGCGATGTGACACTATTAAGGGCCCAGGTGAGGGGAACGCCCAGCGCTGTATGACATTATTAAGGGCCCAGGTGAGGGGAACGCCCAGCGATGTGTGACACTATTAAGGGCCCAGGCCAGGTGAGGGGAACGCCCAGCGATGTGTGACACTATTAAGGGCCCAGGCCAGGTGAGGGGAACGCCCAGCGATGTGACACTATTAAGGGCCCATGCCAGGTGAGGGGAACGCCCAGCGATGTGACACTATTAAGGGCCCAGGTGAGGGGAACGCCCAGCGATGTGACACTATTAAGGGCCCATGCCAGGTGAGGGGAACGCCCAGTGATGTGACACTATTAAGGGCCCAGGTGAGGGGAAAGCCCAGCGCTGTGACACTATTAAGGGCCCAGGTGAGGGGAACGCCCAGCGATGTGTGACACTATTAAGGGCCCAGGTGAGGGGAACGCCCAGCGATGTGTGACACTACTAAGGGCCCAGGTGAGGGGAACGCCCTGCCTGTCTTTCTGTCTGGTTCTATGTGCGTGAAATTATGTTGTTGTTTGTTGTTGTAGTTTCGCAAACGGACCTGGCTGTTACACCATTAAGGATTCCAGCTTTAACCTTTTTTGAGCCCCTCTCTCTCCACACACAGGGACAGACATAAATGGGGTGGTTATGGACCCTGGTCCATATGTCTGTTCTTCCCCCACTTAACCCTCCCCAATATGTCTGTTGTTCCCCCACTTAACCCTCCCCAATATGTCTGTTCTTCCCCCACTTAACCCTCCCAAATATGTCTGTTCTTCCCGCACTTAACCCTCCCCATAATGTCTGTTGTTCCCCCACTTAACCCTCCCCACAATGTCTGTTGTTCCCCCACTTAACCCTCCCCATAATGTCTGTTGTTCCCCCACTTAACCCTCCCCATAATGTCTGTTGTTCCCCCACGTAACCCTCCCCATAATGTCTGTTGTTCCCCCACGTAACCCTCCCCATAATGTCTGTTGTTCCCCCACTTAACCCTCCCCAATATGTCTGTTTTTCCCCCACTTAACCCTCCCCAATATGTCTGTTCTTCCTCCATTTAACCCTCCCCATAATATCTGTTCTTCCTCCACTTAACCCTCCTCATAATGTTTGTTGTTCCCCCACTTAACCCTCCCCAATATGTCTGTTGTTCCCCCACTTAACCCTCCCCATAATGTCTGTTGTTCCCCCACTTAACCCTCCCCAATATGTCTGTTTTTCCCCCACTTAACCCTCCCCAATATGTCTGTTCTTCCTCCATTTAAACCTCCCCATAATATCTGTTCTTCCTCCACTTAACCCTCCTCATAATGTTTGTTGTTCCCCCACTTAACCCTCCCCAATATGTCTGTTCTTCCTCCACTTAACCCTCCCCAATATGTCTGTTCTTCCTCCACTTAACCCTTCCCATAACGTCAGTTGTTTTGTTTCGGCCGGTAGAGGATTTGGGGGGAATCGGTGTGGAATGATCTCTGAGGCCAAACAGCGGCTCCTGGGTTTCCGGGGATCACCGGTATTCATTACATCGGAGGGACCGAAGGCGCCAGAGTGCTCTATCTGCCCCAGTCCCCCCAAGACACCGCCCTGTTCTCACGCTCCCATTAACGGTGCTGACAGTCGCCAGGTTCTCCCTTGGCTACAACATTAGTTGTCCAACTGAATGCATTCAACTGAAATGTGTCTTCAACATTTAACCCCTCTGAATCAGAGAGGTGCGGAACATTTAACCCCTCTGAATCAGAGAGGTGAGGGGGGGCTGCCATAATCGACATCCACGTCTTCGGCGCCAGTGAAACAGTGGGTTCAGTGAAACAGTGGGTTCAGTGAAACAGTGGGTTCACTGCCTTGCTCAGTGATAGAAAGACAGATTTTTACCTCGTCAGCTCAGGAATTCGATCGAGCAACCTTTTCGGTTACTGGCCCAACGCTCTAACCAATAGGCTACCTGCCTCCTCTACACTCTAACCAATAGGCTACCTGCCTCCTCTACACTCTGACCAATAGGCTACCTGCCTCCTCTACACTCTGACCAATAGGCTACCTGCCTCCTCTACACTCTAACCAATAGGCTACCTGCCTCCTCTACACTATAACCAATAGGCTAGCTGCCTCCTCTACACTCTGACCAATAGGCTACCTGCCTCCTCTACACTCTGACCAATAGGCTACCTGCCTCCTCTACACTCTGACCAATAGGCTACCTGCCTCCTCTACACTCTAACCAATAGGCTACCTGCCTCCTCTACACTCTGACCAATAGGCTACCTGCCTCCTCTACACTCTAACCAATAGGCTACCTGCCTCCCCACATCAGCACCTTCTGTGGTAGTTTGTCTACTTCTGTTTGTCATTCCGCACGGTAAAGCAAAGCACAAGCATGCGACACACCACAATCTAGTCCCGGCAGAGTCGCAACGGTGGGGATTACCTCACATTGAAATGAATGGACTTGAGGATTAGGTTGGTGGATGATAGGCCACATCCCAAACAGCACCCTAGGCTATTCCCTATATAGTTCCCTACTTTTTGAACAAGGCGTGCTACTTTTCACCAGGGCTTATGTAGTGCACTACTCTGTTGTTCATGTGGAATGGAATGTAGAGAGTAGTTATAGCTAGGCAACAACACCTGTAGTAGGATCCACAGCATGTAGTTATAGCTAGGCAACAACACCTGTAGGAGGTTACACAGCATGTAGTTATAGCTAGGCAACAACACCTGCAGTAGGATCCACAGCATGTAGTTATAGCTAGGCAACAACACCTGTAGGAGGTTACACAGCATGTAGTTATAGCTAGGCAACAACACCTGTAGTATGATACACAGCATGTAGTTATAGCTAGGCAACAACACCTGTAGTAGACTACACAGCATGTAGTTATAGCTAGGCAACAACACCTGTAGGAGGTTACACAGAATGTAGTTATAGCTAGCATTCTTGGAGAGGTATAGCATTCTTGGAGAGGTATAGCATTCTTGGAGAAGTAAAGCATTCTTGGAGAGGTAAAGCATTCTTGGAGAGGTAAAGCATTCTTGGAATGGTAAAGCATTCTTGGAGAGGTAAAGCATTCTTGGAGAGGTAAAGCATTCTTGGAGAGGTAAAGCATTCTTGGAGAGGTAAAGCATTCTTGGAGAGGTATAGCATTCTTGGAGAGGTATAGCATTCTTGGAGAGGTAAAGCATTCTTGGAGAAGTAAAGCATTCTTGGAGAGGTAAAGCATTCTTGGAGAGGTATAGCATTCTTGGAGAGGTAAAGCATTCTTGGAGAGGTATAGCATTCTTGGAGAGGTAAAGCATTCTTGGAGAGGTAAAGCATTCTTGGAGAGGTATAGCATTCTTGGAGAAGTAAAGCATTCTTGGAGAGGTAAAGCATTCTTGGAGAGGTAAAGCATTCTTGGAGAGGTAAAGCATTCTTGGAGAGGTAAAGCATTCTTGGAGAGGTAAAGCATTCTTGGAGAAGTGTGCATTACTTTACATGTATTTTGCCTGTGACTGTTGCTGGTGGCGAGAGAGCTTTCAGTAAGCTAAAAACTGATTTAAAAAAACTATTTGAGGTCCACTATGTCCCAGGACAGGCTTTGCAGTCTTGTCATGCTGTTCATTGAAAGTCAGTTAGCTAGAAATCTGGACTTCAAAGACTTGATCAGTGTCTTTGCTAGCAAGAAGGCTGGGCGCTGGGCTCTTGGTGAGTAAGGCTGAGCGAGGGCCAGTGATATCTGTTAAATGGCATGGCTATGGATATTGGATCACTACACACATGATGCCCACAGACTGAGAACAAGACTGAGAACAAGACTGAGAACAAGACTGAGAACAGGACTGAGAACAAGACTGAGAACAAGACTGAGAACAAGACTGAGAACAAGATATATCTCAAAGTAATGGCTGGATTGACCATAAAACCTGTTGTTCACAATCAAGCCCCCAAGTGGAGGAAACCTATTGATTTGACCTCTTGACCTTTCCTCTAGCGCCACCTTCAGGCCTTTTCATTTCCATGTTGTTTTCCATTTCCACTTCCACAGCTGCTTATTGTCTCGTTGGTATGTGTACTTAGTTCAGAAATCTGCTTCTGATTTCATTATTTTGTTTGTTATATCATTCTATAGATTATAATGTTAATTTATTTTAATTGAAGAGGTTATAATGTATATTTAAGTTATATTTATTTTAAGATATTTATTCATGTTAAGATCATTTCCCATTGAAGATTTTTACCATTAAAATGACATTTAGACTGTAAAAGATGGCCTTGAGCTAATTTCCTATAGAAGTCTTGCATCAAATAGTGAATTCCACTGTATGCAGTCTGTTGCATGCATGGCTGCACAGTGTTATATTATCACAGCTCACTATCAGTAAATATCACACAGTAAATATCCTACAGTAAATATTGGGACTACAAGAGAGTTGCAAGCCTGCAAAGGTAGAGTTATTTAAAGCTTTGAATGGGTCGATTGGGTTCTGGAGGTGTGTGGTTACAGGTAGAGAGTTATTTAAAGCTTTGAATGGGTCGATTGGGTTCTGGGGGTGTGTGGGTACAGGTAGAGAGTTATTTAATAAACATTTGAATGGGTCGATTGGGTTCGAGAGGTGTGTGGTTACAGCAATTGCGCAGGGTTGGTGTGGCCTGTGATGGTGAGGCCCAAATGAGATATCTTTTCAAGGGGCCCAAAATCCCTGGCGGCTCCCCTGGTTATACCCATGCAGATTGTCCTTTGTTTTTAAATGATTGGCTGCTTATGAATAGCTGGCATAAAATAAATGTTTTTACAACAGACCCAGTTATTTCACTATAGCGTCCACAATATTGGAGTTGGAGACGTGTAGAAATGTTCATCCCTCCCCTTGGCTCCCCTTCCCTCGCGGTCACGCCCCTGCCCACAGAGATAAATGGTAGGACTGCTTACCGTTTCCTTCACATCCTCTGCCGCTCCGGTTCATGAGCAGCCTGTTGGGTCTAGAGGAGGAGGAGGAGGAGGACACACAACGGGGAGCTCGCTCACCCCAGTCTCCGGCAGTCTTAGTCCGTCCCGTGCCACACTCTGCTGAGGCCACGCGCCCCAACCGACAACCGAACATGTCCACCGGGTCGCTTAGCGACTTCGACGACGAGGTCCTGGACGGCATCCTGAAGTTCGGCTCTTCCGGTAAAGACTCTGGTACGTCGAACGAGAGCACAGAGGAGAGCTCGAACTGCGAGGGCGGCTCGGCCAACGATAAAGCTGCAGCGGGAAAGAAACGGAAAACAGCGTACAGTAGGAAGAAGGAGCCGAACAGTGTGGCCCACGAGGGGTGCGGCAAACCTGTGCAGAGGAACGCAGCCAACGCACGAGAGCGAGCGAGGATGCGCGTGCTGTCAAAAGCGTTCTCCCGGTTGAAGATGACATTACCGTGGGTCCCACCGGACACCAAGCTCTCCAAACTGGACACGCTGCGCCTTGCCTCGAGCTACATCGCCCATCTACGGCAGATCCTTGCCAACGACAAATACGAGAACGGTTATAATCACCCCGTGAACCTGGTGAGAAACACACTTCAGCATTTCAAATACATTTTACAAAGACGTTTTTTTTTCAATAAGTCCTTTTTCCATCAGCAGTTGTCACAAAGTGCTTTACTGATACCCGGTCTACTCCCGGTCTACTCCAAAGAGTAAGCAAAGCATGGGCAAATGTAGCACAGTGGCTAGCGGGGAAAACCCGGAGCCTTAGAATTAAAGAGAACCCTTTACCTACCCTTTGCCTGATAAGCCTACAATTAAAAGAGATCCAAGTTCTCGTCATGAATCAAACACGTGACATGAGTTGAAGTGTTTCTGACGGTCACTTTAAGGTTGATTGGAGAGGTTTGGATGGGGCTATGTTAATAGGTTTAGGCTTATTGATGGTCCAAAGGGCTACATAGCATTTGATTGTTTACTCAAAATTGTCTGGACAATATAATTCACAACAACAAAAACATTCAACAGTATCATTTCACAACAGGGCCTATCCAAACAGAAACAACTGGTATATTTAGGAGAGTTCCATGTTATTTAGCGCCTGGCCTATTCAGTTTAGCCTATTCAATTTAGCCTATCCAGTTTAGCCTATTAAATTTGGCCTATTCAATTTAGCCTATTTACATTTGGCCTATTCAGTTTAGCCTATTCAGTTTAGCCTATTCAGTTTAGCCTATCCAGTTTAGCCTATCCAGTTTAGCCTATCCAGTTTAGCCTATCCAGTTTAGCCTATCCAGTTTAGCCTATCCAGTTTAGCCTATTCAGTTTAGCCTATTCAGTTTAGCCTATTTAATTTCGCCTATCCAGTTTAGCCTATCCAGTTTAGCCTATCCAGTTTAGCCTATCCAGTTTAGCCTATCCAGTTTAGCCTATCCAGTTTAGCCTATTCAGTTTAGCCTATTCAGTTTAGCCTATTTAATTTCGCCTATTCAGTTTAGCCTATTAAATTTAGCCTATTTACATTTGGCCTATCCAGTTTAGCCTATCCAGTTTAGCCTATTCAGTTTAGCCTATTCAGTTTAGCCTATTCCCATTTTGCAGGACGTTCAGGCTATGTAAAGAGGTATTGTAATATAAGCTCTCCGTTTTATTTAGATATTCAAGTACGATAATGATGTTTAGAAACATTACGCTGCTTGACAGTCGTCTATTAAAGAGTGGTAGCCCCAGTATTTAGCCTTTACACACATCAGATTAAAACTCCCCTCATTATCCATATATATATTTATATATACTGGACCTTACTGTAATATTACTGATGTTATAATAGTGTGTTTTAGTGTTTTAATAAATATGTTTTGTTAACCTAATAGTGTTGTTCTATTGCTGATCATTGATTTCCTGATCCTCTCTCTCCAGACGTGGCCCTTCATGGTCGCCGGTAAACCCGAGAACGATTTGAAAGAGATGCTCAACACCACCCGGTTGTGTGGAACAACTGCCTCGTGATGGAACGGATGGACATGACATGTTCATTAACGTTTTCGTTACCGGGAACGGACTTTTCCAGGTGGACCAGACATGCATGTCATATCTCCTAAACCAAATATTGAGTGGGAATAACCGGGAGAGTGCGCACTCTCTTGCGGGTTCACCCTACAGAGAAACGGATTTTATACGCCTATTTAAATTGTTTACATGTTGTCTTTGCTGGTTCGAGGACAGGTTGTGCTAGAGTTTTGTATTCGGTTTTATACTTTTAAAATGCATTGTATAAAAATGTTGTCATACAAGTGTGTGTGTGTGTGTGTGTGTGTGTGTGTGTGTGTGTGTGTGTGTGTGTGTGTGTGTATATATAACTTTTTTTTTTACAGGTGAAGTTGTCGGTCACCGATTTGGAAGCGCACATGAAAATGTGTCCGTTATTGTAATCGCCTGATTGTATTTAGGACTAAATAAAATGTATTCATTTTATCGTATAAATTCTCTCACTCAATGTGTGTTGGACTACTAAGAATACACAATTCTACAGGATACATGTTGTTGTTATTGTTGGCTATAGGGTTTTCTCCCTCTGATCAAACTAACCCGTAGTTATCTCGACCTTTCTCTCAAAAGGAAGGAGCAACAAAGAGCAGAGGAGAGAATATAGAAACGTGCGCGGCTAGAGGGAACCTATTCCGGGTTTTTTATCTCCAAAAGTAAACAATTGATACTTTCTCGATATGCTTGACATTAGATCAACAAACTGCTATCAATTTGAATAAATTATCATTTGGTAACGAAATAAGGGATAATAAGGAATAAATAAAATCTTTGTTTTGACGTTAATGAATGGCCTTAGCAGAGAGGTATGTCGGTTTGAAGTTCATTGTTTAACAGCCGTCTTGAAAGTGGTAAATGTGCGCACGGCGCTTAATCCCGCTCCAGACGCCTTGTTTAATTCACGCGGGTTATGACCGCACTGTTTACACACGGCAGACAGATATTTATGCAGCTGGCTTTGGCTCTTTGGAGGAAGGGAGAGAAGCAAGCTATACCCGGGCCGGGAAAGTCCAAGTCACTGTGAAACACACACACACACACACACACACACTGTCCTGAGCTGCGAACTCGTTGTCCATCAGAGAATTCCTGCCTGTGTTGTGGAGAGCAGAGGAGTGGAGAGCGGACCGTGGTGTAATAACAAGCGCCTCCATCCATCCATTATAGCCGTGTTATTGTAACGATCCACTGGCGGGATGACCCTCACACAGCCCCGCTGGGACTGACTTTAGACTAAGGAGAGGAGACGTAGGCTACATCAATTAATTGACTGTACTGATCACAGAGACGGGGAATAAAGTCATCATTTATCTTATCCGTTTTATAAATAGGCGCATGGTCTTACATACTAGAATAGAAACAGTGTTCGTTTGTGCTTTTATCCATTAAAAATAATTTCGTTTTCCCTGTAAAATGTCCCTGTAACAAAACAAAAATCAAGAAGAGAAATGTCGCCTATATCATGTTATAGTCTGTACGGAAGACGCTACTAACACAGAATTAGGAAGTCAAATATTCATACTCCTATATGTACCATAAAAATATGTATTTTCGTAAATGTTTTCATTTATTTGTTTCAATTTAGTTAGGCCATGTATCATATTATTTAAAAGAGTATAAAGTGCTATTGGATATATTTCACTGTGGGTATTTTCTCACCGTTCTGAAAGTAGACTAGTAAACATAGGCTAACTGTTTACTAAATCATCTGTAATCTAACTACAGTATCAAAACAAGTCCTGTGTAATGACACACAGTACAACACCATAAAAAAAATACTGTATTACACTTTTAAAAAAGTAAACGTTACTGTAATCCTAATTAATGAGTGGGTGACTGAACGAACTAAATTCTTTGAGGGGAGAGGTTTGTATTTCACAGTATTTTACTGTAATTACAAGAGCTTGGTGAAAGCAGGTGGCTGCTAGCTAAAGTGTTCACACATTACAGCATATGAATGAATATATGGTGTTTTATATCACGTCCTTTTCTAGAGGCCTTAACAAAGGCTTCCAAACTGGCAGAACAGGGCAAAACAGACCCCCCCCCCCCAAAAAAAAAAAACATGGCTGCCACTCCAATCTGTCCCCTATACATTTTACATTAATGGGGCACTATAATCACATAGGAGTTCAATTGGTACAGCATTCTCACACACGTGTGCAACAAATATAGCCTTTTACAAGACACGCCTCAAAATATGTTAATGAGCCAGAAACAGCACCATGCACCCACTAGTGGTCAACAGGTTTTGGCGCTCCAAAGATATGGTAAGGTGCTGTATTCTGTGGGGTTAAATTACAGTACCTCCGTAAATACACCAATTACTTCCCCCTCTCACTCTCATTTTTATTTATTTTTTTGCCTTTATTTAACGAGGCAAGTCAGTTAAGAACAAATTCTTATTTACAATGACGGCCTAGGAACAGTGGGTTAACTGTCTTGTTCAGGGGCAGAACAACAGATTTTTACCAGCTCAGGGATTCGATCTAGCAAACTTTCATTATGTGGCCATTTGGCACCGAGCCCCATGAAAGCATCCTTCCGACCCAATACATCAGCAGCGCTGTGGCACACCCTCTCCCCTGCCCTCCCCTCTCACCGTCACCCCACCGGGAAGAAAATAAAACTGGCAGCCTGAGAGAGAGATGGAGGGAGTGGGGTATAGGGAGGAGAGGGGGATGAGGGAGAGAGGAGGTGGGTAGGTCATTAGTTAGATAACGGGGCAAGGGTTGGGGACTCCCATGCGCTGAGCAGGCTGCTCTGGCTAATAGTTGTTGGAGCGCTGCCCAATCGGGATGGGGGAAAAAGAGAAAGAATAATCTAATTTAATTAGAGATGTTCGGCGCGTGTATGGTCGGTCGCTCGTAGGCTTACCCTCGTTCCTCCCCCCCCCCCCCCCCCCTCCTTCTCCCATTTTCTCTCTCTTTTGTGAGAACTTGTTTGAGAATATTTGGGAGAGACAAAGAATCATTCCATATTTTTATCTATTCTGTAGTGGCCTACTTCAGTAGAAATTCAGCATTTCAATTAGCAAACATCACATTTTAAAAAGCTAAACAGCGGCGGGATGGGTCTGGATAAATGTAACAAGGACTGACCATCCATGAAATCGAAATTATACTTTTAACCATGTTCTGAAGTTATACAGTGTTTGTATATAATTACCTTGTTTGTAAACAATGGAGTAAAACACTCATTTATAAACTATATTCTTCAAGAATCATTCATTTAAAAAAATAAAAAACTGGATATACTAATAGCAGATGGCCCCAATTAGACTACATTCCCTTCTGATTCAGATCAATCCTTTCAGATGTAGACAAGTGTGTGGGCGGTGGGGAAAGGCTGGTTTCTGGACGGGGCCTCGCCATCGCTATGAAGCAGTGCTCTGCCTAAGAGCGCCCCCTGCTGGTAGACAGTAGGGTGAATATGAACCGGGAACGTGATCACACCTGTAATTCACTATTCAACCAAAAGAGAGCGCTAGAGCATCACCTCCTATCAGACATTTTACTGTTGTCAGTATTCACTTCACAGAGGAGAGAGAATGGAGTGGGGGGGGGGGGGGGGGGGGGGAATTAGAGAAACATGTGCCTGCAATGACTAACCTGACTGGTAGGTAGAGTTGCCAGAGATTACAATCTCTCCCAGTTTAGGCTCTGCTCTCCGGGTAGGTTGCCTATGGAGACAGGCGGTAGGTTGCCTCTGGAGACAGGCGGGTGCGTTGCCCATGGAGACAGGCAGCTGCCATGAGCCTCTCCTGTGTGTACAATTTCTGTCTTTCACATCGGAGTGCTTGACCAATCAGATTCACGGAAGTCACATGTCGCTGGGCCAGGCACAACCACAGAGATAGAGGACTCATCTTTACAGTCGTATGAAAAAGTTTGGGCACCCCTGACAATTTCCATTTATACATAATTGGGTGTTTGGATCAGCAATTTCATTTCGATCTATCAAATAACTGATGGACACAGTAATATTTCAGTCGTGAAATGAGGTTTGTTGGATTAACAGAAAATGTGCAACATGCATCAAAACTAAATTAGACAGGTGCATACATTTGGACACCCCAATAGAAAATCTCATCAATATTTAGTAGAGCCTCCTTTTGCTAAAACAGCCTCTAGACACTTCCCATAGCCTCTAATGAGTGTCTGGATTCTGGAGGTATTTTGGACCATTCCTCCTTACAAAACATCTCCAGTTCAGTTAGGTTTGATGGTTGCCGAGCATGGACAGCCCGCTACAAATCATCCCACAGATTCTCAACGATATTCAGGTCTGGGCACTGGGATGGCCATTCCAGAACATTGTACTTGTTCCTCTGCATAAATGCCCCGGGTAGATTTTGAGCAGTGTTTTGGGTCGTTGTCTTGATGAAATATCCAGCCCCGGTGTAACTTCAACTTTGTGACTCCTCCTTCAACATTATTCCCAAGAATCTGCTGATATTGAGTGGAATCCATGCGACCCTCAACCTTAACAAGATTCCCAGTACCGGCATTGGCCACACAGCCCCACACACAGCATGATGGAACCCCCATTGTATTGTGGGTAGCAAGGGTTTTTCTTGAAACGCTGTGTTCTTCTGCCGCCATGCATAACGTCCCGTGTTATGACCAAATAACCCAGTCTTTGTTTCATCAGTCCACAGCACCGTATTCCAAAATGAAGCTGGCTTGTCCAAATGTGCATTTGCATTACCTCATGGCTAGGACGGTCATCTGAATCAGGGTTAGTTTGGCAGCTGGGCTGAAAGAGGAGCGATTACGATAGAGGAAACCAAGTCTAGATTTAACTTTAGCCTGCAGCTTTGATATGTGCTGAGAGAAGGGCAGTGTACCGTCTAGCCATACTCCCAAGTACTTGTATGAGGCGACTACCTCAAGCTCTAAACCCTCAGAGGTAGTAATCACACCTGTGGGGAGAGGGGCATTCTTCTGACCAAACCACATGACCTTTGCTTGGAGGTGTTCAGAACAAGGTTAAGGGCAGAGAAAGCTTGTTGGACATTAAGAAAGATTAGTTGTAAAGCGTTTTAACACAAAATCCAAGTTGGGGCCACAGCTGTGTTTAAGACTATCATCTGCATATAAAATGGACGACGGCTGAATAAATGGTAAGACCTGAAAAGGTTCACAATTATCAATTTAACCTGACTTGGGAAGAATTTCTGAAACGAATCAGGGCAATCCAGGTGTGCAAAGCGCTTAAGAGATTTACCCAGAAAGCCTTGTACAAAGTATTGATTCAAGGGTGTGAATACTTATATAAAATGAGATATTTCTGCATTTCATTATTTTTTTTTTTTTAAAACATCACTTTCACTGTCAATATGGGGTGTTAGGTCAGAGGTCAGAGAACATCTACACACATCTATTTAATCCATTTTGAATTCAGGCTGTAACAAAAAGGTGTAATAAGTCAAGGGGGTATGAATACTTTGAAGGCCCTGCACACGAATTCCAAACGTAAAAGTGTTGGGATTTCTTCCTTCTTTCTTCAGACCAGAGGCCGTTAAGATGGACGATCCCCCCCCCCCCCCCCCCCATGAGCAAAGCCTTATTACTATAACAGCAGTATGAGGTTGCTAAAACCTCGCCTATGAATGAAAGTTTCCTGCGTAGGTAAACACAGGTAGAGACATTTGAGATGGCAGTAACACATGGGCAGAAAGTGACATTTAATACCACCTTGCACACTCTGGCTGATATAGGGTGTAATCATCAGTCCAACCGTTACAAAACAAGCTAACAAACAAATCCAGGTTGTGTTCATTCCCGTTCTGCTCCGCATAAGAAACATTTAACAGAATTGGTGGAATGAATACACCCCCCCCTGTAATCTATTAGGAAGACAAAACGTTCCCAACCTAAAGATTAAGTTTATCGACCCCGCCATTGTACAGAACTAGTTCCTGCCTGTACCTCACAAAAGGACAGTTTGAAATGTGCCAATTGAGATTAGAATCTCTATAACGTGTACGTAGGCTCTAGTTGTTTTAACAGAAGAGTCTGAAACGTTTTCAGCTTAGTCACTCAAGTGGTTGTAGCAGACTGTACCTTTAAATAAAGCTCTGTATCTCTCCCAGGTCGCACTTAATAATTAACTCTCCAGACAGAAACTTCATTTCAGCTTTTATTGAAAATGACAACTCATTTCTTGGCCTTGAAGTATTCCTCAATCACGTCCTTAGCCTGAGACTCCTTGCCATAGTCCTGTAGAGGGGATGGGACAGTGTTAGACAGCATGGGGGGGGGGGGGGGGGAGAGAAAACAGTTACACAGGATACTAGCTACAGGACACTTCAATGTTTAGAACAAACTGAGAAGTGTCCCAAATGACACCTTATATAGTGAACTTAATACTATAAAGTAGTGCACTACACAGGGAGTAATGGTCCAATTTGGAACAGGGAATATGTACATACATTGGGATTGAATGAATTTCCCGGTATTTTACAAAATGTTCCATTGTGAACTGCACTCCATACCGAGACGTCTGTCCCCAACCTGAGCGTTGATGATTCATCAGGCCGTAGAGAAGCCCAGATTTAGACACTACATATCATTTAACAATTCCATTTCACACCACGCGGTTCATATTAATAGTTCACTGGGTTTTCAGTTATCTATCCCAGGAAAAGGGGAGTGGTTTGGGGCAGTAAATCCCGGCAAATTTCAGTTAACCACATTTCCGCCCTTCAACCCTAGTCAGTATGATATCGGTAGAGTTGTACACTGTGGTCAGTACGATAAAGGTTGATTCAGTCTAACTAAAGGTACATGTAGCCATTAATTGGGACCCCAGACACCACAGCGAGGTGTAGGAGCTCGTACCCTGGCAGACACTCTGACCAGCTGTATAGGACAAGCAGCTGCATGGCACTGACAGCACAGCAGCTGCACTCGCCTGGCCCACTACTGACGCCTGGGTCGACTCCTCACAACCCGCAGTCCAGACGGGTTTAATATTGTGTGGCTGAAGGGCAGGCGGGTTGAATAAATAATTGATATCTATAAGCTACATTGAGGGTTTTTCGGTCTTAGTGCATAAACCTAAATGTTAGGGTTTAACTGTACTCGCGCCAAATAGCCAACACAGCCAATCGCTAAATGATGCTTTCGGGATTGAGTGAGTGAGTGCCGGCTGTGTTGTGTGGTGTGGTGATTGTGAGTGCCGGCTGTGTTGTGTGGTGTGGTGATTGTGAGTGCCGGCTGTGTTGTGTGGTGTGGTGATTGTGAGTGCCGGCTGTGCTGTGTCGTGTGGTGATTGTGAGTGCCGGCTGTGTTGTGTGGTGATTGTGAGTTCCGGCTGTGTCGTGTGGTGATTGTGAGTGCCGGCTGTGCTGTGTCGTGTGGTGATTGCGAGTGCCGGCTGTGTTGTGTGGTGTGGTGATTGTGAGTGCCGGCTGTGTCGTGTGGTGATTGTGAGTGCCGGCTGTGTTGTGTGGTGATTGTGAGTGCCGGCTGTGTTGTGTGGTGATTGTGAGTGCCGGCTGTGCTGTGTCGTGTGGTGATTGTGAGTGCCGGCTGTGTGGTGTGGTGATTGTGAGTGCCGGCTGTGCTGTGTCGTGTGGTGATTGTGAGTTCCGGCTGTGTGGTGTGGTGTGGTGATTGTGAGTGCCGGCTGTGTTGTGTGGTGATTGTGAGTGCCGGCTGTGCTGTGTCGTGTGGTGATTGTGAGTGCCGGCTGTGTTGTGTGGTGTGGTGATTGTGAGTGCCGGCTGTGTCGTGTGGTGATTGTGAGGCAGCAGTGCCGGCTGTGTTGTGTGGTGATTGTGAGTGCCGGCTGTGTCGTGTGGTGATTGTGAGTGCCGGCTGTGTTGTGTGGTGATTGTGAGTGCCGGCTGTGTTGTGTGGTGATTGTGAGTGCCGGCTGTGCTGTGTCGTGTGGTGATTGTGAGTGCCGGCTGTGTGGTGTGGTGATTGTGAGTGCCGGCTGTGCTGTGTCGTGTGGTGATTGTGAGTGCCGGCTGTGTTGTGTGGTGTGGTGATTGTGAGTGCCGGCTGTGTTGTGTGGTGTGGTGATTGTGAGTGCCGGCTGTGTTGTGTGGTGATTGTGAGTGCCGGCTGTGCTGTGTCGTGTGGTGATTGTGAGTGCCGGCTGTGTTGTGTGGTGTGGTGATTGTGAGTGCCGGCTGTGTCGTGTGGTGATTGTGAGGCAGCAGTGCCGGCTGTGTTGTGTGGTGATTGTGAGTGCCGGCTGTGTCGTGTGGTGATTGTGAGGCAGCAGTGCCGGCTGTGTTGTGTGGTGATTGTGAGGCAGCAGTGCCGGCTGTGTTGTGTGGTGATTGTGAGTGCCGGCTGTGTCGTGTGGTGATTGTGAGGCAGCAGTGCCGGCTGTGTTGTGTGGTGATTGTGAGGCAGCAGTGCCGGCTGTGTTGTGTGGTGATTGTGAGTGCCGGCTGTGTTGTGTGGTGATTGTGAGGCAGCAGTGCCGGCTGTGTTGTGTGGTGATTGTGAGTGCCGGCTGTGTTGTGTGGTGATTGTGAGTGCCGGCTGTGTCGTGTGGTGATTGTGAGGCAGCAGTGCCGGCTGTGTTGTGTGGTGATTGTGAGTGCCGGCTGTGTCGTGTGGTGATTGTGAGTGCCGGCTGTGTCGTGTGGTGATTGTGAGTGCCGGCTGTGTCGTGTGGTGATTGTGAGGCAGCAGTGCCGGCTGTGTTGTGTGGTGATTGTGAGGCAGCAGTGCCGGCTGTGTTGTGTGGTGATTGTGAGGCAGCAGTGCCGGCTGTGTTGTGTGGTGATTGTGAGTGCCGGCTGTGTTGTGTGGTGATTGTGAGGCAGCAGTGCCGGCTGTGTTGTGTGGTGATTGTGAGTGCCGGCTGTGTTGTGTGGTGATTGTGAGGCAGCAGTGCCGGCTGTGTTGTGTGGTGATTGTGAGTGCTGGCTGTGTTGTGTGGTGATTGTGAGTGCCGGCTGTGTTGTGTGGTGATTGTGAGTGCCGGCTGTGTTGTGTGGTGATTGTGAGTGCCGGCTGTGTTGTGTGGTGATTGTGAGGCAGCAGTGCCGGCTGTGTTGTGTGGTGATTGTGAGTGCCGGCTGTGTTGTGTGGTGATTGTGAGGCGCTATACAAATTCAACATTCACAAGATGGGATTTCAAAATAGGCCTTGTGGCACGTCAAGGGAACTGTAGCCTGCTGTTTAGATGGGTTAAATGGAAACTGAAATCTGGACACTGACTGTAGGTCTATAACTTCTCACATTACCTTAATAACTCCTCACTACCCTGTTTATGACGTCACAAAGAGCAGTCCAACTCCCCACTACCCTGTTTATGACATCACAAAGAGCAGTCCAACTCCCCACTACCCTGTTTATGACATCACAAAGAGCAGTCCAACTCCCCACTACCCTGTTTATGACATCACAAAGAGCAGTCCAACTCCCCACTACCCTGTTTATGACATCAAAGAGCAGTCCAACTCCCCACTACCCTGTTTATGACATCACAAAGAGCAGTCCAACTCCCCACTACCCTGTTTATGACATCACAAAGAGCAGTCCAACTCCCCACTACCCTGTTTATGACATCACAAAGAGCAGTCCAACTCCCCACTACCCTGTTTATGACATCACAAAGAGCAGTCCAACTCCCCACTACCCTGTTTATGACGTCACAAAGAGCAGTCCAACTCCTCACTACCCTGTTTATGACATCACAAAGAGCAGTCCAACTCCCCACTGCCCTGTTTATGACATCACAAAGAGCAGTCCAACTCCCCACTACCCTGTTTATGACGTCACAAAGAGCAGTCCAACTCCTCACTACCCTGTTTATGACATCACAAAGAGCAGTCCAACTCCCCACTGGCCTGATTATGACATCACAAAGAGCAGTCCAACTCCCCACTGGCCTGTTTATGACATCACAAAGAAGCAGTCCAACTCCCCACTACCCTGTTTATGACATCACAAAGAGCAGTCCAACTCCCCACTGGCCTGTTTATGACATCACAAAGAGCAGTCCAACTCCCCACTGGCCTGTTTATGACATCACAAAGAGCAGTCCAACTCCCCACTGGCCTGTTTATGACATCACAAAGAGCAGTCCAACTCCCCACTACCCTGTTTATGACGTCACAAAGAGCAGTCCAACTCCCCACTACCCTGTTTATGACATCACAAAGAGCAGTCCAACTCCCCACTACCCTGTTTATGACATCACAAAGAGCAGTCCAACTCCCCACTGCCCTGTTTATGACATCACAAAGAGCAGTCCAACTCCTCACTACCCTGTTTATGACGTCACAAAGAGCAGTCCAACTCCCCACTACCCTGTTTATGACGTCACAAAGAGCAGTCCAACTCCCCACTACCCTGTTTATGACATCACAAAGAGCAGTCCAACTCCCCACTACCCTGTTTATGACATCACAAAGAGCAGTCCAACTCCCCACTACCCTGTTTATGACATCACAAAGAGCAGTCCAACTCCCCACTAGCCTGTTTATGACATCACAAAGAGCAGTCCAACTCCCCACTACCCTGTTTATGACATCACAAAGAGCAGTCCAACTCCCCACTGGCCTGATTATGACATCACAAAGAGCAGTCCAACTCCCCACTAGCCTGTTTATGACATCACAAAGAGCAGTCCAACTCCCCACTGGCCTGTTTATGACATCACAAAGAGCAGTCCAACTCCCCACTGGCCTGTTTATGACATCACAAAGAGCAGTCCAACTCCCCACTGGCCTGTTTATGACATCACAAAGAGCAGTCCAACTCCCCACTAGCCTGTTTATGACATCACAAAGAGCAGTCCAACTCCCCACTGGCCTGATTATGACATCACAAAGAGCAGTCCAACTCCCCACTGGCCTGTTTATGACATCACAAAGAGCAGTCCAACTCCCCACTAGCCTGTTTATGACATCACAAAGAGCAGTCCAACTCCCCACTGGCCTGTTTATGACATCACAAAGAGCAGTCCAACTCCCCACTGGCCTGATTATGACATCACAAAGAGCAGTCCAACTCCCCACTAGCCTGTTTATGACATCACAAAGAGCAGTCCAACTCCCCACTGGCCTGTTTATGACATCACAAAGAGCAGTCCAACTCCCCACTACCCTGTTTATGACATCACAAAGAGCAGTCCAACTCCCCACTACCCTGTTTATGACATCACAAAGAGCAGTCCAACTCCTCACTGGCCTGATTATGACGTCACAAAGAGCAGTCCAACTCCCCACTAGCCTGTTTATGACATCACAAAGAGCAGTCCAACTCCCCACTGGCCTGTTTATGACATCACAAAGAGCAGTCCAACTCCCCACTACCCTGTTTATGACATCACAAAGAGCAGTCCAACTCCCCACTGGCCTGTTTATGACATCACAAAGAGCAGTCCAACTCCCCACTAGCCTGTTTATGACATCACAAAGAGCAGTCCAACTCCCCACTGGCCTGATTATGACATCACAAAGAGCAGTCCAACTCCCCACTGGCCTGTTTATGACATCACAAAGAGCAGTCCAACTCCCCACTAGCCTGTTTATGACATCACAAAGAGCAGTCCAACTCCCCACTGGCCTGTTTATGACATCACAAAGAGCAGTCCAACTCCCCACTGGCCTGATTATGACATCACAAAGAGCAGTCCAACTCCCCACTAGCCTGTTTATGACATCACAAAGAGCAGTCCAACTCCCCACTGGCCTGTTTATGACATCACAAAGAGCAGTCCAACTCCCCACTACCCTGTTTATGACATCACAAAGAGCAGTCCAACTCCCCACTACCCTGTTTATGACATCACAAAGAGCAGTCCAACTCCTCACTGGCCTGATTATGACGTCACAAAGAGCAGTCCAACTCCCCACTAGCCTGTTTATGACATCACAAAGAGCAGTCCAACTCCCCACTGGCCTGTTTATGACATCACAAAGAGCAGTCCAACTCCCCACTACCCTGTTTATGACATCACAAAGAGCAGTCCAACTCCCCACTACCCTGTTTATGACATCACAAAGAGCAGTCCAACTCCTCACTGGCCTGTTTATGACGTCACAGTGGATTCACACCAATCCTGCAGCTTTCCCTCCGAGGTGTTTCCAGAACAGAGCAGTGGATTTATACCTTGATCACAACACAGCTGCAGCCCACCACCTTACGGGGTTTTCCCTCCCGGTCGATCTTGCACAGACCAACCCATTCGCCCAGCTTCTTGTTGTCATCAACCTGGTGGTCAGAGACGGGGGAAAAGAGAGTTTCAATACACAAGCTGTACTACCACCTAGTATCTCCATAGGGCAGTGATAACATGGATGCAGTCCTCACTGTTTATAGAGTGACCCAAATAACTCCCTATTCCCTACACAGAGCACTAATATTAACCAGGGCTCGGTTCCCCAGAATTATTTTAATGCCAATTTAAAATCGTTAGAACCTTCGTAGGAGCATCGTTAAATCTCAGAGCCGTTACCCAAAAACCCTCACTATTAAATGCTGTACTTGTAATTTAAAAACACCAGCTCCAGAATACTGATGACTACTAATAAAGTCGCCAATATCTTTGTAATTGAGACAAACCACATTATAAAAAAGACGATTCAACTGAAAACCGAAATGATTAAAATAAACAGTAGGCTACAAGCCTATTACAATCAGATTAAATACGTTTGATGTCAAATCAATGAGTTCTATTTTACTACTGTCTAACTGGACTCACGACGTGTCAGATCTGTTTACTGCGTTGTCGTGTAAGAAACCAGCCGAAGGAAACTATTTTAAATGGTGCGTTGATCTGAGTAAAGCTCAGGTGCCGTCAGTACCGACACAGGCGCCAAAGACCGGTCTCGCCGCGTGGCATTTCAGTTAATGCATAGTACATCATTGGCCATCGCATCATTAAAAACACGAGTAAGCCGAGTGGTTTTTAATGTCCACATTGACTGTACCGGTACCCCCTGAATATAGCCTCGACATTGACTCTGTACCGTAATACCCTGTATATAGCCTCCACATTGACTCTGTACCGGTACCCCCTGTATATAGCCTCGACATTGACTCTGTACCGTAATACCCTGTATATAGCCTCCACATTGACTCTGTACCAGTACCCCCTGTATATAGCCTCCACATTGACTCTGTACCAGTACCCCCTGTATATAGCCTCCACATTGACTCTGTACCGGTACCCCCTGTATATAGCCTCCACATTGACTCTGTACCATAACACCCTGTATATAGCCTCCACATTGACTCTGTACCAGTACACCCTGTATATAGCCTCCACATTGACTCTGTACCGGTACCCCCTGTATATAGCCTCCACATTGACTCTGTACTGTAATACCCTGTATATAGCCTCCACACTGACTCTGTACCGTAACACCCTGTATAGTCTCACTATTGTTATTTTACTGCTGCTCTAACTACGTGCTACTTTTATTTCTTAGTCATTCCTTTTAAACTGCATTGTTGGTTAGAGGCATTTCACTTTAAGTTCTACTACACCTGTTGAATTCGGCACATTTTGATGCGAGTTCCATCGCGAAGGCCTGTTCCCCTTCAGAAGGCCGAAAAGACGCGGGCCTCAAATCCTCAAAACGTACATAGGGAATAGGGCAGCGATATACACGCAGGGCCGGTGGGCTTAAGGCCATGAAATACTGTGTGGATGAAGGGCGGGTCTGTAGCAGGCAGCTTGAATAAAGATATATTTCTCTATGAATACTTATCTATATGCTACATTGATAAAAACATTGGGCTACTTACTGTCCACAGGCCTCAGTAGGGGAAGCCACAATATGTGACACAGAAACACTTACACTCAGCTAAAGTACCTACTACTACATTTACTAAACACCATTCTCATACTACACTCCCTTGTTTAGCCATGTCTCCCCCTCAACACCCTCTCCCCCGTGCCCTCCCCCCCACTCCATATTCGCTCCATACCTTGATGAGGTTAATCTGATGCTCGGCGCAAAGGGCCTCCACCAGCTTGACGTACATGGGCTCATCACAGTTGGCCGCAAGAACGCAGAGGTGGGCCTGGCGCCTGGAGGGGGGTTAGAAGAGGGGAGCAACAGCCATTAACAGCCAGTGGTAATTTACCATCACATCAGAAATATAACGAACACGGTAATCTAGTAAGCCTTTGTGAATGCAGCCTAACTGGAATTCCTGTTCCTATACGGTGCCACGCCCAGCTCTGGTGGCCACAGGAAGTGCACTACTTAGGGAATAGTGTGCCAGCTGGGAGGCTTTTTTGGGTAACGATGACAGTTCTCACAGGATTCAGTAGAAGAAAACCAAAAACCATCAGCCGTACTTCACCAGACCAAGATGTACTCTAAAGGAGCCTACTGTTAAGAAGTTAGAAGAAACTACTACTGTTAATTCCCTTAAGTCCAAGGACCCTGTGTTATCTTCAGAGGTTGACTGGTTCTCGTAGACAAACTCGAATCAAAAGATCTACACATCAAATCGAAACATAAAGCCTTCTACTTTCACGTCCATCAAAGTAATTTAATGCTGTACATTGTTTTGAGCACTTTTAACAGTTGAGCCGACACTATTTTTCCAGTAACAACACGTTTCTTGTAACCTTCTTCCGTCACACACAAGTGTTCGGAGCATGATTTACACGTGTATAAGGTAGTCGTTGTGATATTGTTAGATTACTTGTTAAGATATTACTTCATGTCACCACGTGTATCTGACAAATAAAATTTGATAGATAGCTAATTAGCATAGGAGGTCCCCCTGTCTTCCGTAATCACATATAGCTGTGAGGGAACACTAACCCGTATTTTTATATATATATATATATATATATATATATATATATATATATATATATATATATATATATATATATATATATACACACATTTTTGTATTATTTTGTATTAATGTTAAGACATCACATCAGGTCTTTTAACAAAACTGCTCCGACAGAAGACTCCTTCATCCAGACACTTGTGTAATGGAACTAGCTCATAAAAACAGAGAGGGTGAAAAGAAGGACCAGAAATTCAGACTTCGTACCAAATGATGCCCTTTTACCTGCATAGTGCACTTCTTTTGACCAGGTGCTGGGCCCTGAGTAGTGCACTAAATAGGGAACCATTTAGGACACAAGAGGACCAGAAGTATTCACTCACTTGTCCAGAGCCTTGGCAGCCTCGCGGATACCACGAGCCAGGCCGTCATGGATGAGGGCGGTCTTGAGCACCTCGGGGAGAGCGGTGTTGACATCCATCACACCTCCAGCAGCGATGCTGGAGGACAAGGAGAGGAGACAAGGAGAGGAGACGAGGAGATGGGAGAAGAGGAGACAAGGCGAGGAGATGGGAGAAGAGGACACAAGGCGAGGAGATGGGAGAAGAGGACACAAGGCGAGGAGATGGGAGAAGAGGACACAAGGCGAGGAGATGGGAGAAGAGGACACAAGGCGAGGAGATGGGAGAAGAGGACACAAGGCGAGGAGATGGGAGAAGAGGACACAAGGCGAGGAGATGGGAGAAGAGAACACAAGGCGAGGAGATGGGAGAAGAGGACACAAGGCGAGGAGATGGGAGAAGAGGACACAAGGCGAGGAGATGGGAGAAGAGGACACAAGGCGAGGAGATGGGAGAAGAGGACACAAGGCGAGGAGATGGGAGAAGAGGACACAAGGCGAGGAGATGGGAGAAGAGGAGGGAAGGAGGAGGAGATGAGTTACATTAGCTACAACTAGCCCATTACGTTAAGTGAGCTGGGTTGAATGTTTTCCCGGCGTGTCAGACAGGGGATCTCACTCATAATTTAGAGTGAAGGGGTATCCGACTAAAGAAAGTAAATCATCACACGTGCACCGGAAATTAACTATTATACTGTCAACTCACTATATTCACAGAAATAGCTCGATAGGTAACTTAGTTACAACCAACGGACTAAACACATGCTTAGCTTGCTAACGTTAACTGGGGGGGTATCTCTGGTAAGGCTATTCCATATTACTGTTATCAATAGTTCTGGAAGTGCACTTAGAGGCATGGATATATTTAACACGTCCGTCCCCACTTTGCAAACTATGCAACTTTGAAACGTGCAATTGAATTAGTTAGCCCTGGTTCAGCGCAAAGCGGGAGTAGAACAGTCACGCTTACCCTTCCTCGGCCATTGTCGATTAGCGATGGATGGGGGACCTAAAATTCTGCAATATTGACCAAACATGATAGAAAAGTTATTATCCATGATGACAGGGTGACTGTGGGGAATTTTAAACAAAGGATGCTTGATCAATCCGACAGATTTTTTGGGCGAGATCAAGAAACCCACCCTAACTCCTCTGTGACAGCGGGTAAAGAGAACGTCATTTAGTCGGCGACATTCATTTAAGGGCAGAAGGACCCGAGAAGTAGGTGGCCATTATTCTGCCTGTCTAATAAATCGTCAAATGAAGAGTTACAATGCGGTGTAGTAGAGTGTTCGAACAACGATATTCATTTGGGAAATATATTTGTAATATCGAGGACTATGAAGAAGGCAGTGGAAACGTTGGATTACATCAAGGTGACCAGAAGCGGGTCTGTTTTGGTTAATTGTGTCTTCTTCGATGAGGTTTAATGGTGGTTGGCATCCAATAAATGTTGCATTACCGCCACCTACTAGACTGGACTACAACTCCCGTATACTTTGCTTGAAAAAAAAATCTATAAATAAACAAATACCCTACCGTCTAACACTACACTGAAATGTTTTACTTTTTATTATAATAATAAACAACCTATTTAGTAAAAACTCAGGCCAACAGCCTGAAAGGATGGGACACCACCACTTAACACACCCTGTAACTCTTCTGAGTCTCACAACCAAATACCTCTCTGCAGCTTTTTTATTTATTTATTTAACCTTTAGCAGCTGCCACCACAACCTCAATTTTCTGCGACTTACGTTCCATCCCTGCAGTACAGTTGATAACCAATGCTACAAATGCTAAATATCCAATCTTACTGAAACATACAGTGGGGAGAACAAGTATTTGATACACTGCTGATTTTGCAGGTTTTCCTACTTACAAAGCATGTAGAGGTCTGTCATTTTTATCATAGGTACACTTCAACTGTGAGAGACGGAATCTAAAACAAAAATCTAGAAAATCACATTGTATGATTTTCAAGTAATTAATTTGCATTTTATTGCATAATATAAGTATTTGATCACCTACCAACCAGTAAGAATTCCGGCTCTCACAGGCCTGCTAGTTTTTCTTTAAGAAGCCCTCCTGTTCTCCACTCATTACCTGTATTAACTGCACCTGTTTGAACTCATTACCTGTATAAAAGACACCTGTCCACACACTCAATCAAACAGACGCCAACCTCTCCACAATGGCCAAGACTAGAGACCCGTGTAAGGACATCAGGGATACAATTGTGGACCTGCACAAGGCTGGGATGGGCTACAGGACAATAGGCAAGCAGCTTGGTGAGAAGGCAACAACTGTTGGCGCAATTATTAGAAAATGGAAGAAGTTCAAGATGACGGTCAATCACCCTCAGTCTGGGGCTCCATGCAAGATCTCACCTCGGGGGGCATCAATGATCATGAGGAAGGTGAGGGATCAGCCCAGAACTACACGGCAGGACCTGGTCAATGTCCTGAAGAGGGCTGGGACCACAGTCTCAAAGAAAACCATTAGTAACACACTACGCCGTCATGGATTAAAATCCTGCAGCGCACGTGTAACAGTATAGACTTTACGTCCGTCCCCTCGCCCCAACCTGGGCGCGAACCAGGGATGCTCTGCACACATCAACAGTCACCCTCGAAGCATCGTTACCCATCGCTCCACAAAAGCCAGGGGAACCACTACTTCAAGGTCTCAGAGCAAGTGAAGTCACCGATTGAAACACCACTAGCGCGCACCACTGCTAACTAGCTAGCCATTTCACATCGGCTACACACGGTCCCCCTACTCAAGCCAGCGCATGTCCAGGCCCGTCTGAAGTCCTTAGTTTAGTGATGAGCTTCATGGGCACAATGTTGTTGAACGCTGAAGAGCTGTAGTCAATGAACAACATACAGTTGGAAGTCGGACACTTAGGTTGGAGTCATTAAAACTAGTTTTTCAACCACTCTACAAATGTATTGTTAACCTCTCTAGCGTCCCACCTGGCCAACATCCAGTGAGATTGCAGAGCGCCAAATTCAAATACAGAAATACTTATTATAAAAATTCTGAAAACAAAACATATTTTACATAGTTTTAAAGATTAACTTCTTGTGAATACAACCACGGTGTTCCTTTTGTCCAGGTGGGAAAGGGCAGTGTGGAGTGCGATTGAGATTGCATGATCTGTGGATCTGTTTGGGCGGTATGCAAATTGGAGTGGGTGTAAGGACAACAAAGTCAAGGTATTGGAGTGGCCATCACAAAGCCCTGACCTCAATCTTATAGAAAATTTGTGGGCAAAACTGAAAAAGAGTGTGCGAGCAAGGAGAGCTACAAACCTGACTCAGTTACACCAGCTCTGTCAGGAGGAATGGGCCAAAATTCACCCAACTCATTGTGGGAAGCTTGTGGAAGGCTACCCAAAACGTTTGACCCAAGATAAACAATTTAAAGGCAATGCTACCTAAAAATACTAATTGAGTGTATGTAAACTTCTGACCCACTGGGAATGTGATGAAAGAAATAAAAGCTGAAATAAATCATTCTCTCTACTATTATTCTACTATTATTCTGGCATTTCACATTCTTAAAATAATGTGATGATAGAGACCTGAATAGAGACCTGACCTGTATAGAGACCTGTATAGAGACCTACGGAATGCACAACCAATTATTGCGACTGCTGTTATACCATAGAAGAAGAAGCAGAGCGTTTGATTTGGCTGCTGGGGGCCAAGGAGAACCCAGCTCCGCTAAAACAATTGACAACTATGTGCTGTTTTCAAGAGATTGTTAAATAAATGTTATAACTATTTGGTTGTAACATCATCACCTCTTGAAGAGCACAGAACTACACATTTCAGACGATTCCACATTTAGATGTTTCATCAGAGTTACAAAGCTATCTCTATCATCAGAGTTACATAGCTATCTCTATCATCAGAGTTACATAGCTATCTCTATCATCAGAGTTACATAGCTATCTCTATCATCAGATTTATACACAGCTATCTCTATCATCAGAGTTATACAGATATCTCTATCATCAGAGTTATACAGCTATCTCTATCATCAGAGTTACACAGCTATCTCTATCATCAGAGTTACACAGCTATCTCTATCATCAGAGTTACACAGCTATCTCTATCATCAGAGTTATACAGCTATCTCTATCATCAGAGTTACACAGCTATCTCTATCATCAGAGTTACACAGCTATCTCTATCATCAGAGTTATTCAGCTAGAAACTACATATCAATAATATTTTAAGGACATTGCAAAAAATTCAAACGTTTTGTCCAAAACAATGCAGAAAAGCTCATCCATGCTTTTGTCTCTTCTAGGTTAGACTACTGCAGTGCTCTACTTTCCGGCTACCCGGATAAAGCACTAAATAAACTTCAGTTAGTGCTAAACACGGCTGCTAGAATCTTGACTAGAACCAAAAAATGTGATCATATTACTCCAGTGCTAGCCTCTCTACACTGGCTTCCTGTTAAGGCAAGGGCTGATTTCAAGGTTTTACTGCTAACCTACAAAGTATTACATGGTCTTGCTCCTACCTATCTCTCTGAGTTGGTCCTGCCGTACATACCTACACGTACGCTACAGTCACAAGATGCAGGCCTCCTTATTGTCCCTAGAATTTCTAAGCAAACAGCTGGAGGCAGGGCTTTCTCCTGTAGAGCTCCATTTTTATGGAATGGTCTGCCTACCCATGTGAGAGACGCAGACTCGGTCTCAACCTTTAAGTCTTTACTGAAGACTCATCTCTTCAGTGGGTCATATGATTGAGTGTAGTCTGGTCCAGGAGTGTGAAGGTGAATGGAAAGGCTCTGGAGCCTTGCTGTCTCTGCCTGGCCGGTTCCCCTCTTTCCACTGGCATTCTCTGCCTCTAACCCTATTACAGGGGCTGAGTCACTGGCATACTGGTGCTCTTCCATGCCGTCCCTAGGAGGGGTGCGTCACTTGAGTGGGTTGAGTCACTGATGTGATCTTCCTGTCTGGGTTGGCGCCCCCCCCTTGGGTTGTGCCGTGGCGGAGATCTTTGTAGGCTATACTCGGCCTTGTCTCAGGATGAGTTGGTGGTTGAAGATATCCCTATAGTGGTGTGGGGGCTGTGCTTTGGCAAAGTGGGTGGGGTGATATCCTGCCTGTTTGACCCTGTCCGGGGATATCGTCAGACAGGGCCACAGTGTCTCTCGACCCCTCCTGTCTCAGCCTCCAGTATTTATGCTGCAATAGTTTGTGTCGGGGGGCTAGGGTCAGTCTGTTATATCTGGAGTATTTTTCCTGTCTTATCCGGTGTCCTGTGTGAATTTAAGTATGCTCCCTCTAATTCTCTATCTCCCTCACCCTCCCCTCCCGTAGGACCTGAGCCCTAGGACCATGCCTCAGGACTACCTGGCCTGTTGACTCATTGCTGTCCCCAGTCCACCTGGTCGTGCTGCTGCTACAGTTTCAACTGTTCTGCCTGAGGAACCCTGACCTGTTCACTGGATGTGCTACCTTGTCCCGGACCTGCTGTTTTCAACTCTCTAGAGACAGCAGGAGTGGTAGAGATACTCTGAATGATCGGCTATGAAAAGCCAACTGACATTTACTCCCGAGGTGCTGACCTGTTGCACCCTCTACAACCACTGTGATTATTATTATTTGACCCTGCTGGTCATCTATGAACATTTGAACATCTTGGCCCTCAGAGCCTGGTTCCTCTCTAGGTTTCTTCCTAGGTTCTGTCCTTTCTAGGGAGTTTTTCCTAGCCACCGTGCTTCTACACCTGCATTGCTTGCTGTTTGGGGTTTTAGGCTGGGTTTATGTACAGCACTTTGAGATATCAGCTGATGTAAGAAGGGCTATATAAATAAATTTGATTTGTGGTGAACGGGCAAGACAAAAATATTTCAGTGCCTTTGAACGGGGTCGTAGAATGGTTGTGTCAAGAACTGCAAAGCTGCTGGGTTTTTCCACGTTCAACAGTTTCCTGTGTGTATCAAGAATGGTCCACCACCCAAAGGACATTCAGCCAACTAGACACAACTGTGGGAAGCATTGGAGTCAACATGGGCCAGCATCCCTGTGGAACGCTTTCAACACCTTGTAGAGTCCACGACCTGATGAACTGAGGCTGTTCTGAGGGGAAAAAGGGGATGCAACTCAATATTAGGAAGATGTTCTTAATGTTTTGTACACTCGGTGTATGTACGTTACTTGAAGAGCAGGACACTGTAAAGTTCATCGTCCCTCTGAAGTGTATGAATCAGGCTGTTTGAGAAGGTTTGAATCCTAAGCGACCTGCCTTCACAGAGTTTGAAGTACAACAGACCAACATAGTAGTCGGTCAAACCTGTGTTTGTAGCAAGACGCGTCTCTGTCCCCGGCTACACTTAGGAAGATGTTCTTAATGTTTTGTACACTCAACGGCGTGTCATTAAAGGGAGGGGGTGTCAGAAAACTAATCAAAATATCCCTTCCCAGGACCATTATTAAATCCCAGGGCGGGTGACGACACTCACGATTAAGCTACGGACCCTGTTATAGGAGCGTTACTTTCACGCTATATTTAAACGGACAGTGGTGATGACAGCAGGCGTTCAGTCCAAAACATTTTGTTTTGGTTCATTTAACTCAGTACTGATTGAAAGTGTATTTCTCGAGCTTAGGGGGTCTTAGGGGATCTGTTGAAAAGTTTTCATTTTATCCCATAACTAACCAAGTTGGCAAGCATACCATTTTATTTTGATTGCACACAGGTCAAATAATAATTATGTTATTGTTGTTGTTGTTGTTGTTTTACCTGAAGGCTTCATGTGGATGGTGACTTTTCAGGAACACATTTAACAGTGACACTGTGTTGATCAGGGAACACATTTAACAGTGACACTGTGTGGATCAGGGAACACATTTAACAGTGACACTGTGTTGATCAGGGGAAACATTTAACAGTGACACTGTGTGGATCAGGGAACACATTTAACAGTGACACTGTGTGGATCAGGGAACACATTTAACAGTGACACTGTGTTGATCGGGGGACACATTTAACAGTGACACTGTGTTGACCAGGGAACACATTTAAGTGTTATCTGTAACCCATCTGTCTTTTTTAAAAAAAAAATTATTTCACCTTTATTTAACCAGGTAGGCTAGTTGAGAACAAGTTCTCATTTGCAACTGCGACCTGGCCAAGATAAGGCATAGCAGTGTGAACAGACAACACAGAGTTACACATGGAGTAAACAATTAACAAGTCAATAACACAGTAGAAAAAAGGGGAGTCTATATATACATTGTGTGCAAAAGGCATGAGAAGGTAGGCAAATAATTACAATTATGCAGATTAACACTGGAGTGATAAATGATCAGATGGTTATGTACAGGTAGAGATATTGGTGTGCAAAAGAGCAGAAAAATAAAAATAAATAAATAAAAACAGTATGGGGATGAGGTAGGTGAAAATGGGTGGGCTATTTACCAATAGACTATGTACAGCTGCAGCGATCGGTTAGCTGCTCAGATAGCAGATGTTTGAAGTTGGTGAGGGAGATAAAAGTCTCCAACTTCAGCGATTTTTGCAATTCGTTCCAGTCACAGGCAGCAGAGAACTGGAACGAAAGGCGGCCAAATGAGGTGTTGGCTTTAGGGATGATCAGAGAGATACACCTGCTGGAGCGCGTGCTACGGATGGGTGTTGCCATCGTAACCAGTGAACTGAGATAAGGCGGAGCTTTACCTAGCATGGACTTGTAGATGACCTGGAGCCAGTGGGTCTGGCGACGAATATGTAGCGAGGGCCAGCCGACTAGAGCATACAAGTCGCAGTGGTGGGTGGTATAAGGTGCTTTAGTGACAAAACGGATGGCACTGTGATAAACTGCATCCAGTTTGCTGAGTAGAGTGTTGGAAGCAATTTTGTAGATGACGTCGCCGAAGTCGAGGATCGGTAGGATAGTCAGTTTTACTAGGGTAAGTTTGGCGGCGTGAGTGAAGGAGGCTTTGTTGCGGAATAGAAAGCCGACTCTTGATTTGATTTTCGATTGGAGATGTTTGATATGGGTCTGGAAGGAGAGTTTAGAGTCTAGCCAGACACCTAGGTACTTATAGATGTCCACATATTCAAGGTCAGAACCATCCAGGGTGGTGATGCTGGTCAGGCGTGCGGGTGCAGGCAGCGAACGGTTGAAAAGCATGCATTTGGTTTTACTAGCGTTTAAGAGCAGTTGGAGGCCACGGAAGGAGTGCTGTATGGCATTGAAGCTTGTTTGGAGGTTAGATAGCACAGTGTCCAAGGACGGGCCGGAAGTATATAGAATGGTGTCGTCTGCGTAGAGGTGGATCAGGGAATCGCCCGCAGCATGAGAAACATCATTGATATATACAGAGAAAAGAGTCGGCCCGAGAATTGAACCCTGTGGCACCCCCATAGAGACTGCCAGAGGACCGGACAGCATGCCCTCCGATTTGACACACTGAACTCTGTCTGCAAAGTAATTGGTGAACCAGGCAAGGCAGTCATCCGAAAAACCGAGGCTACTGAGTCTGCCGATAAGAATACGGTGATTGACAGAGTCGAAAGCCTTGGCAAGGTCTATGAAGACGGCTGCACAGTACTGTCTTTTATCGATGGCGGTTATGATATCGTTTAGTACCTTGAGCGTGGCTGAGGTACACCCGTGACCGGCTCGGAAACCAGATTGCACAGCGGAGAAGGTACGGTGGGATTCAAGATGGTCAGTGACCTGTTTGTTGACTTGGCTTTCGAAGACCTTAGATAGGCAGGGCAGGATGGATATAGGTCTGTAACAGTTTGGGTCCAGGGTGTCGCCCCCTTTGAAGAGGGGGATGACTGCGGCAGCTTTCCAATCCTTGGGGATCTCAGACGATATGAAAGAGAGGTTGAACAGGCTGGTAATAGGGGTTGCGACAATCCTGCATGTGGTTTTAGCACCTCAGTCAGCCAGTCATGTGACCTATAGGACTGGAGACTCATCAACACTGGCACACCAATCAGAGCAAATAACTACTCTGTCGGGCTTGACTTCCTCCACCCAAATCAAATCAAATTTATTTGTCATATACACATGGTTAGCAGATGTTAATGCGAGTGTAGCGAAATGCTTGTGCTTCTAGTTCCGACAATGCAGTAATAACCAACAAGTAATCTAACTAACAATTCCAAAACTACTGTCTTGTACACAGTGTAAGGGGATAAAGAATATGTACATAAGGATATATGAATGAGTGATGGTACAGAGCAGCATAGGCAAGATACAGTAGATGGTATCGAGTACAGTATATACATATGAGATGAGTATGTAAACAAAGTGGCATAGTTAAAGTGGCTAGTGATACATGTATTACATTAGGATACAGTCGATGATATAGAGTACAGTATATACGCATGCATATGAGATGAGTATGTAAACAAAGTGGCATAGTTAAAGTGGCTAGTGATACAAGACCAACAGTATGGCGTTCCTGCGGCCATCATTCAGGCACGCCAGATCTTTCATCTCTGTCAGATTTTCCATCACACCCTCCGGAGCGTGTTGTGGGCATTAAAATCGCCACACCACGTTACCTTACTTCTATCCTGGCCCTCCACCTTCTCCAGCACTTCCAGGTCCAATATCCGACAGGGATTATAGCAGTTCACTACCGCTACCAACCCCTCCCCTCAACCACACCTCCACCACCACATAGTCCTGTTCAATACCTCTGCCTAGCATCTTGTAAAAAAAAAAGTATTTGTTTTATGAAGGTGGCACCCCCCACCCCCCTCCTCCCCCATCCCTCCCCCTGCATCTCTGTCCCTACGAACCACTACATATCCCTGTATGATAAACTCCCCAGTCGGTTTGAGCCATGTTTCCTACCTCGGTTGAGTGAGGTCCTCTCCAACCTCTTCCCATGGCAACCCTGTCATACTCAGATGTGTCCCAGCTGCTTTCACTAGCAGCCGAATCCTCTCTGTTTTAGACGCTAATTTAGCAGTGCTATTGATAGCTCCTTCTATGGACGTCACCATCGTTCTCTCGTCTACGGTATGTACAGGGCCTTCTCGTCTACGGTATGTACAGGGCCTTCTCGTCTACGGTATGTACAGGGCCTTCTCGTCTACGGTATGTACAGGGCCTTCTTGTCTACGGTATGTACAGGGCCTTCTGGTCTACGGTATGTACAGGGCCTTCTGGTCTACGGTATGTACAGGGCCTTCTCGTCTACGGTATGTACAGGGCCTTCTGGTCTACGGTATGTACAGGGCCTTCTGGTCTACGGTATGTACAGGGCCTTCTGGTCTACGGTATGTACAGGGCCTTCGGAAAGTATTCAGAGCCCTTGACTTTTTTTCCACATTTTGTTACGTTACAGCCTTATTCTATAACGGATTAAAAAATAAATATATCCCTCATTAATCTATACACAATACCCCATAATGACAAAGGGAAAACAGGTTTTTAGAAATGTTTGCAAATGTATAAAATAAAATAAAACTGAAATAACTTATTTACATAAGTAAATATAAGTTCAATGATATAAGTTAAATTAAGGTTAAATACAAATAAATGTATTCAGACTCTTTGCTATGAGACTTGAAATTGAGTTCAGGTGAATCCTGTTTCCATTGATCATCCTTGAGATGTTTCTACAACTTGATTGGAGTCCACCTGTGGTAAATTCAATTGATTCAACATGATTTGGAAAGGCACACACCTTTCTATGTAAGTGGCTTCGGGACAAGTCTCTGAATGTCCTTGAGTGGCCCAGCCAGAGCCTGGACTTGAACCCCATCAAACATCTCTGGAGAGACCTGAAAATAGATGTGCAGCGACGCTCCCCATCCAACCTGACAGAGCTTGAGAGGATCTGCAGAGAAGAATGGGAGAAACTCCCCCAATACAGGTGTTCCAAGCATGTAGGGTCATTCCCAAGGAGACTCGAGGCTGTAATCGCTGCCAAAGGTGCTTCAACAAAGTACTGAGTAAAGGGTCTGAATACTTATGTTAATGTGATATTTCGGTCTTACATTTTTTATAAAGGAGTAAAAATTACTAAAAACCTGTTTTTGCATTGTCATTATGGGGGGTAATGGTCATTATGTTGCAGGGGCGGCAGGTAGCCTAGTGGTTAGAGCATTGGGACAGTAACCGAAAGGTTGCTAGATCAAATCCCAGAGCTGGTAAAAATCTGTTGTTCTGCCCCTGAATAAGACAGTTAACCCACTGTTCCTAGACCGTCATTATAAATAAAAATGTCTTTTTAACAGACTTTCCTTGTTAAATAAAAATTGTGTGTAGATTTATGCAAAAACAATTTAATACATTTTAGAATAAGGCTGTAATGAAACAAAATGTGGGCCTCCCGGGTGGCGCAGTGGCGCCAGCTGTGCCATCAGAGTCCCTGGGTTCGCGCCCAGGCTCTGACCCGTACGGGAGTTGTAGCGATGAGACAAGATAGTAGTAGCTACTACAACAATTGGATACCACAAAATTGGGGAGAAAAAGGGGTAAAATTCACAATAAAATAAAATGAAAAACTAAAAAAAATGAAACAAAATGTGGAAAAAGTCTTAATACTTTCTGAATACCATATCGCAGCCCAACTGCCCTGTAACCCCCAGTCTAGAACCTCTTACCCATCTCTCCCTTGAACCTGGGCCACCCTCACTAACTTTGCATGAGACACCCTTCTCTACTGGGCCACCCTCACTTCCTCAGCATGAGACACCCTTCTCTACTGGGCCACCCTCACTGCCTCAGCATGAGACACCCTTCCCAACTGGGCCACCCTCACTGCCTCAGCATGAGACACCCTTCCCTCCTGGGCCACCCTCACTGCCTCAGCATGAGACACCCTTCCCTCCTGGGCCACCCTCACTGCCTCAGCATGAGACACCCTTCTCTCCTGGGCCACCCTCACTGCCTCAGCATGAGACACCCTTCTCTCCTGGGCCACCCTCACTGGGCCACCCTCACTGCCTCAGCATGAGACACCCTTCCCTCCTGGGCCACCCTCACTGCCTCAGCATGAGACACCCTTCCCTCCTGGGCCACCCTCACTGCCTCAGCATGAGACACCCTTCCCTCCTGGGCCACCCTCACTGCCTCAGCATGAGACACCCTTCCCTCCTGGGCCACCCTCACTGCCTCAGCATGAGACACCCTTCCCTCCTGGGCCACCCTCACTGCCTCAGCATGAGACACCCTTCCCTCCTGGGCCACCCTCACTGCCTCAGCATGAGACACCCTTCCCTCCTGGGCCACCCTCACTGCCTCAGCATGAGACACCCTTCTCTCCTGGGCCACCCTCACTGCCTCAGCATGAGACACCCTTCTCTCCTGGGCCACCCTCACTGCCTCAGCATGAGACACCCTTCTCTCCTGGGCCACCCTCACTGCCTCAGCATGAGACACCCTTCCCTCTCTGGGCCACCCTCTCTGGGCCACCCTCACTGCCTCAGCATGAGACACCCTTCCCTCCTGGGCCACCCTCTCTGGGCCACCCTCTCTGGGCCACCCTCTCTGGGCCACCCTCTCTGGGCCACCCTCTCTGGGCCACCCTCTCTGGGCCACCCTCACTGCCTCAGCATGAGACACCCTTCCCTCCTGGGCCACCCTCACTGCCTCAGCATGAGACACCCTTCCCTCTCTGGGCCACCCTCACTGCCTCAGCATGAGACACCCTTCCCTCTCTGGGCCACCCTCACTGCCTCAGCATGAGACACCCTTCCCTCCTGGGCCACCCTCACTGCCTCAGCATGAGACACCCTTCCCTCCTGGGCCACCCTCACACCCACTACATGCCACACTATGAGCACCCCCCACAGCTGCAGCACTTTGTCCTTACTAACGCTCCCCTCCACACCTGGCACACCTCTTTCTCTCTTTACATGCTGTTGCCACATGCCCAAACCTCTGGCAGTGTAGGTACCTAAGCCCTCACATAATAACTCATATATCCTTTGGTTACTTTATTTAGCAATACCCTGAACAAAACAAAGGAGATGATCGTGGACTTCATGAAACAGCAGAGGGAGCACCCCCCTATCCACATCGACGGGACGGTAGTGGAGAAGGTGGTAAGTTTTAAGTTCCTCGGCGTACACATCACGGACAAACTGAAATGGTCCATCCACACAGACAGCGTGGTGAAGAAGGAGCAGCAGCGCCTCTTCAACCTCAGGAGGCTGAATAAATTTGGCTTGTCACCAAAAAGACTCTCGAGAGCATCCTGTCGGGCTGTATCACCGCCTGGTATGGCAACTGCTCCGCCCACAACCGCAAGGCTCTCCAGAGGGTAGTGAGGTCTGCACAACGCATCACCGGGGGCAAACTACCTGCCCTCCAGGACACCTACACCACCCGATGTCACAGGAAGGCCATAAAGATCATCAAGGACAACAACCACCCGAGCCACTGCCTGTTCACCCCGCTATCATCCAGAAGGCGAGGTCAAAACAGGTGCATCAAAGCTGGGACCGAGAGACTGAAAAACAGCTTCTATCTCAAGGCCATCAGACTGTTAAACAGCCACCACTAACATTGAGTGGCTGCTGCCAACATACTGACTCAACTCCAGCCACTTTAATAATAAAAATGGATGTAATAAATGTATCACTAGTCACTTTAAACAATGCTACTATATATCATGTTTACATACCCTACATTACTCATCTCATATGTATATACTGTACTCTATACCATCTACTGCATCATGCCAATGCCGTTCGGCAAATTGCTCATTCATATATATTTATGTACATATTCTAAAATCATTCCTTTACACTTGTGTGTATAAGGTAGTTGTGAAATTGTTAGATTACTCGTTGGTTATTACTGCACGGTCGGAACTAGAAGCACAAGCATTTCGCTACACTCGCATTAACATCTGCTAACCATGTGACCATTAACATCTGCTAACCATGTGACCATTAACATCTGCTAACCATGTGACCATTAACATCTGCTAACCATGTGACCATTAACATCTGCTAACCATGTGACCATTAACATCTGCTAACCATGTGACCATTAACATCTGCTAACCATGTGACCATTAACATCTGCTAACCATGTGACCATTAACATCTGCTAACCATGTGACCATTAACATCTGCTAACCATGTGACCAATAACATCTGCTAACCATGTGACCAATAACATCTGCTAACCATGTGACCATTAACATCTGCTAACCATGTGACCATTAACATCTGCTAACCATGTGACCATTAACATCTGCTAACCATGTGACCATTAACATCTGCTAACCATGTGACCATTAACATCTGCTAACCATGTGACCATTAACATCTGCTAACCATGTGTAACAAATAACATTTTATTTTATTTTATTTGAACAGAATAGACATGCTATCTACCTGCATCCCACTGCTGGCTTGCTTCTGAAGCTAAGCAGGGTTGGTCTTGGTCCGTCCCTGGATGGGAGACCAGATGCTGCTGGCTTGCTTCTGAAGCTAAGCAGGGTTGGTCTTGGTCCGTCCCTGGATGGGAGACCAGATACTGCTGGCTGGCTTCTGAAGCTAAGCAGGGTTGGTCCTGGTCAGTCCCTGGATGGGAGACCAGATGCTGCTGGCTTGCTTCTGAAGCTAAGCAGGGTTGGTCTTGGTCTGTCCCTGGAAGGGAGACCAGATACTGCTGGCTGGCTTCTGAAGCTAAGCAGGGTTGGTCCTGGCCAGTCCCTGGATGGGAGACCAGATGCTGCTGGCTGGCTTCTGAAGCTAAGCAGGGTTGGTCCTGGCCAGTCCCTGGATGGGAGACCAGATGCTGCTGGCTTGCTTCTGAAGCTAAGCAGGGTTGGTCTTGGTCCGTCCCTGGATGGGAGACCAGATGCTGCTGGCTGGCTTCTGAAGCTAAGCAGGGTTGGTCCTGGCCAGTCCCTGGATGGGAGACCAGATGCTGCTGGCTTGCTTCTGAAGCTTAGCAGGGTTGGTCCTGGCCAGTCCCTGGATGGGAGACCAGATGCTGCTGGCTTGCTTCTGAAGCTTAGCAGGGTTGGTCCTGGCCAGTCCCTGGATGGGAGACCAGATGCTGCTGGCTTGCTTCTGAAGCTAAGCAGGGTTGGTCCTGGCCAGTCCCTGGATGGGAGACCAGATGCTGCTGGCTTGCTTCTGAAGCTAAGCAGGGTTGGTCTTGGTCAGTCCCTGGATGGGAGACCAGATGCTGCTGGCTTGCTTCTGAAGCTAAGCAGGGTTGGTCCTGGTCAGTCCCTGGATGGGAGACCAGATGCTGCTGGAAGTGGTGTTGGAGGGCCAGTAGGAGGCACTATTTCCTCTGGTCTAAAAAAAATATCCCAATGCCCCAGGGCAGTGATTGGGACACTGCCCTGTGTAGGGTGCCTTCTTTCGGATGGGACGTTAAAGAGGTGTCCTGACTCTCAGAGGTCATTAAAGAGCCCATGGCACTTATCGTAAGAGTAGGGGTGTTAACCCCGGTGTCCTGGCTAAATTCCCAAGCTGTCCCTCATACCATCACAGTCACCTAATAATCCCCAGTTTATGATTGGCTCATTCGTCCCCCTCCTCTCCCCTGTAACTATTCCCCAGGTCGTTGCTGTAAATGAGAATGTGTTCTTACCTGGTTAAATATAAGTAATCTTTGAACATTCACTAAAATGCCTCCTCTCAGGTTTAGTGCTGACACTCACAGGCACTCCTGTCATCAGTCCAGATAATCAACACCACCCCTTTAAACCACCGTATCCCTGCATGATCAGTCCAGATAATCACCACCACTCCTGTTATCACCCCTTTAAACCACTGTATCCCTGCTTGATCAGTCCAGATAATCAACACCACTCCTGTTATCACCTCTTTAAACCACTGTTTCCCTGCTTGATCAGTCCAGCTGCTCCACACCACCTTACACTTCCCTCTTTGTTTCACTCTGAGCACCATGTCCAACACCAACAAGATCCCATCTCTCTGCACCATGTCCTTACAGAACACCAACAAGATCCCATCTCTCTGCACCATGTCCTTACAGAACACCAACAAGATCCCATCTCTCTGCTCCATGTCCTTACAGAACACCAACAAGATCCCATCTCTCTGCGCCATGTCCTTACAGAACACCAACAAGATCCCATCTCTCTGCTCCATGTCCTTATAGAACACCAACAAGATCCCATCTCTCTGCACCATGTCCTTACAGAACACCAGCAGGCTCCCATCCCTCTGCTCCATGTCCTTACAGAACACCAACAAGATCCCATCTCTCTGCGCCATGTCCTTACAGAACACCAACAAGATCCCATCTCTCTGCGCCATGTCAATTGGCTATGACTGTATGTTCAGGGAATCCTAAATTTGAACTATCTTTCTGGAATATCTCGTTGTTTGAATACGTATTTATTTGGCGTAGGCTACGGACAAACAGTAATACCCTGATGAAGACAGTTTGGCTGTCGAAAACGTTGGTAATTACATTTTTGCATCTGAGCTCCTAGAGTGTGCGGCTCTCTTTTATTTTCAAGTTTTCTACTCCGCTAGCCAGCACCTCGTCTTAATAGGTGTTCTACTCCGCTAGCCAGCACCTCGTCTTAATAGGTGTTCTACTCCGCTAGCCAGCACCTCGTCTTAACAGGTGTTCTACTCCGCTAGCCAGCACCTCGTCTTAATAGGTGTTCTACTCCGCTAGCCAGCACCTCGTCTTAATAGGTGTTCTACTCCGCTAGCCAGCACCTCGTCTTAATAGGTGTTCTACTCCGCTAGCCAGCACCTCGTCTTAATAGGTGTTCTACTCCGCTAGCCAGCACCTCGTCTTAATAGGTGTTCTATTCCGCTAGCCAGCACCTCGTCTTAATAGGTGTTCTACTCCGCTAGCCAGCACCTCGTCTTAATAGGTGTTCTACTCCGCTAGCCAGCACCTCGTCTTAATAGGTGTTCTACTCCGTTAGCCAGCACCTCGTCTTAATAGGTGTTCTACTCCGCTAGCCAGCACCTCGTCTTAATAGGTGTTCTACTCCGCTAGCCAGCACCTCGTCTTAATAGGTGTTCTACTCCGCTAGCCAGCACCTCGTCTTAATAGGTGTTCTACTCCGTTAGCCAGCACCTCGTCTTAATAGGTGTTCTACTCCGCTAGCCAGCACCTCGTCTTAATAGGTGTTCTACTCCGCTAGCCAGCACCTCGTCTTAATAGGTGTTCTACTCCGCTAGCCAGCACCTCGTCTTAATAGGTGTTCTACTCCGCTAGCCAGCACCTCGTCTTAATAGGTGTTCTATTCCGCTAGCCAGCACCTCGTCTTAATAGGTGTTCTACTCCGCTAGCCAGCACCTCGTCTTAATAGGTGTTCTACTCCGCTAGCCAGCACCTCGTCTTAATAGGTGTTCTACTCCGTTAGCCAGCACCTCGTCTTAATAGGTGTTCTACTCCGCTAGCCAGCACCTCGTCTTAATAGGTGTTCTACTCCGCTAGCCAGCACCTCGTCTTAATAGGTGTTCTACTCCGCTAGCCAGCACCTCGTCTTAATAGGTGTTCTACTCCGCTAGCCAGCACCTCGTCTTAATAGGTGTTCTACTCCGCTAGCCAGCACCTCGTCTTAATAGGTGTTCTACTCCGCTAGCCAGCACCTCGTCTTAATAGGTGTTCTACTCCGCTAGCCAGCACCTCGTCTTAATAGGTGTTCTACTCCGTTAGCCAGCACCTCGTCTTAATAGGTGTTCTACTCCGCTAGCCAGCACCTCGTCTTAATAGGTGTTCTACTCCGCTAGCCAGCACCTCGTCTTAATAGGTGTTCTACTCCGCTAGCCAGCACCTCGTCTTAATAGGTGTTCTACTCCGTTAGCCAGCACCTCGTCTTAATAGGTGTTCTACTCCGCTAGCCAGCACCTCGTCTTAATAGGTGTTCTACTCCGCTAGCCAGCACCTCGTCTTAATAGGTGTTCTACTCCGCTAGCCAGCACCTCGTCTTAATAGGTGTTCTACTCCGCTAGCCAGCACCTCGTCTTAACAGGTGTTCTACTCCGCTAGCCAGCACCTCGTCTTAATAGGTGTTCTACTCCGCTAGCCAGCACCTCGTCTTAATAGGTGTTCTACTCCGCTAGCCAGCACCTCGTCTTAACAGGTGTTCTACTCCGCTAGCCAGCACCTCGTCTTAATAGGTGTTCTACTCCGTTAGCCAGCACCTCGTCTTAATAGGTGTTCTACTCCGCTAGCCAGCACCTCGTCTTAATAGGTGTTCTACTCCGCTAGCCAGCACCTCGTCTTAATAGGTGTTCTACTCCGCTAGCCAGCACCTCGTCTTAATAGGTGTTCTACTCCGCTAGCCAGCACCTCGTCTTAATAGGTGTTCTACTCCGCTAGCCAGCACCTCGTCTTAATAGGTGTTCTACTCCGCTAGCCAGCACCTCGTCTTAATAGGTGTTCTACTCCGCTAGCCAGCACCTCGTCTTAATAGGTGTTCTACTCCGTTAGCCAGCACCTCGTCTTAATAGGTGTTCTACTCCGCTAGCCAGCACCTCGTCTTAATAGGTGTTCTACTCCGCTAGCCAGCACCTCGTCTTAATAGGTGTTCTACTCCGCTAGCCAGCACCTCGTCTTAATAGGTGTTCTACTCCGTTAGCCAGCACCTCGTCTTAATAGGTGTTCTACTCCGCTAGCCAGCACCTCGTCTTAATAGGTGTTCTACTCCGCTAGCCAGCACCTCGTCTTAATAGGTGTTCTACTCCGCTAGCCAGCACCTCGTCTTAATAGGTGTTCTACTCCGCTAGCCAGCACCTCGTCTTAACAGGTGTTCTACTCCGCTAGCCAGCACCTCGTCTTAATAGGTGTTCTACTCCGCTAGCCAGCACCTCGTCTTAATAGGTGTTCTACTCCGCTAGCCAGCACCTCGTCTTAACAGGTGTTCTACTCCGCTAGCCAGCACCTCGTCTTAACAGGTGTGTGTTTCTTTTTCTTCTACGGACAAACAGTAGTCAGTTCTGGTTCATAAACCGTTACGTTTGACTACTCGATCCCCTGTTGCGGACATTCTCTTACATATCATCTATCGAGGTCATTACAATACGATTAATTGAACATATCTGAAAGTACACAGTTTAAAAAAAAAACATTTTTTTTTCCCCTCTCCATTATTTAAAATGTGTCGACCAATGTTTTGTATTGTCACGGCTTTCTTCTGTTGAAGGAGAGGCGAACCAAAACGCAGCGTGGTTATTTAGATACATCTTTAATAAGGATGAAAATAGAACAATATAGAAAAACAAGATCCGTGAAAAACCGAAAACAGCCCTATCTGGTGTAACAAACACAAAGACAGGAACAATCACCCACAAAACCCAACACCAAACAGGCTACCTAAATATGGTTCCCAATCAGAGACAATGACTGACACCTGCTTCTGATTGAGAACCATATCAGGCCAAACACAGAAACAGACAAATTAGACATACAACATAGAATGCCCACTCAGATCACACCCTGACCAAACAAAACATAGAAACATACAAAGCAAACTATGGTCAGGGTGTGACATGTATTTAATTTAATCTAGTGCCGCCAGGCATAGCCAATGCTAAGATTCATTCAAATATTTGTATTGCATAGAATCTATGATTGTAACATTCATATTCTCATGTTTCTTCAGAATGCTGAACTTTGAGTGTAAGTATGTACAGGGCCTTCAGAAAGCATTCATACCCCTTGACTTATTCCACATTTCGTTGTGTTACAGCCTGAATAAAAAAATTGATTAAATGGGTTTTTTTTCTTTCTCAAACATCTAGACACAATACCCCATAATGACAAAGTGAAAACATGTTTTTTCCGAAACGTTTGCAAATGTATTGAAAATTAAATACAGAAATATCTTGTTTATATAAGTATTCACACCTCTGAGTCAATACATGTTAGAATCACCTTTGTTAGCGATTAAAGCTGTGAGTCTTCCTGGGTACGTCTCCGAGAGCTGTGAGTCTTCCTGGGTACGTCTCTAAGAGCTGTGAGTCTATCTGGGTACGTCTCTGAGAGCGGTGAGTCTTTCTGGGTAAGTCTCTAAGAGTGGTGAGTCTTTCTGGGTAAGTCTCTAAGAGCTGTGAGTCTTTCTGGGTAAGTCTCTAAGAGCTGTGAGTCTTCCTGGGTACGTCTCTAAGAGCGGTGAGTCTTCCTGGGTCAGTCTCTAAGAGCTGTGAGTCTTTCTGGGTCAGTCTCTAAGAGCCGTGAGTCTTCCTGGGTACGTCTCTAAGAGATTTCCACATCTGGATTGTACAATATCTGCCCATTATTATTCTCTCAATTCTTCAAGCTCTGGCAAATTGGTTGTTGATCATTACTAAACAGCCACGTTCTGGTCTTGCCATAGATTTACAAGAAGATTTAGGTTAAAACTGTAACTCGGCAACTCAAGAACATTCACTGTGTTCTTGGTAAGCAACTCCAGTGTAGATTTGGCCTTGTGTTTTAGGTTATTGTCCTGCTGAAAGGTGAATTAATCTCCCAGTGTCTGGTGTAAAGCAGACTGAACCAGGTTTTCCTCTAGGATTTTTCCTGTGCTTAGCTCCATTCCGTTTATGTTGTATCCTGAAAAACTCCTCAGTCCTTAACGATTACAAGCATACCCATGATGCAACCACCACTATGCTTAAAAATATGATGAGTGGTACTCAGTAATGTGTTGTATTGGATTTGCCCCAAACATAACACTTTGTATTAAGTACAAAAAAAGTGAATCGCTTTGCCAAATTTTTAGCAATTTTACTTTAGTGCCTTGTTGCAAACAGGAAGCATGTTTTGGAAAATGTTTGTTCTGTACAGGCTTCCTTCTTTCACTCTCTCATTTAGGTTAGTATTGTGGAGTAACTACAATGTTGTTGATCCATCCTCAGTTTCCTATCACAGCCATTACACTCGGTAACTATTTTAAAGTCACTACTGGCCTCATGATGAAATCCCTGAGTGGTTTCCTTCCTCTCTGGCAACTGAGTTAGGAAAGACGCCTGTATCTTTGTAGTGACTGGGTGTATTGGTACACCATCCAAAGTGTAATTAATAACTTCACCAGGCTCATGCTTTTTTTTACTCATCTACCAATGGGTGCCCTTCTTTGTGAGGCATTGGAAAACCTCCTGTAACGGCTGTTGGAAGGAGTGGAGGACCAAGGTGCAGCGTGGTACGTGTTCATCTTTATTATTGGAACTGAACACTGACCAACCAAAATAACCAAGAGAAAGAACGAAAAAACCCAAACAGTTCTGTCTGGTGCAGAAAAGACACAAAACAGAAAACAACTACCCACAAAAAACGCAGTGGGAAAAAGCTACCTAAATATGGTTCTCAATCAGAGACAACGATAGACAGCTGCCTCGGATTGAGAACCACACCAGGCCAAAACAACAAAGAAATACAAAACATAGAAAATGAACATAGAATGGCCACCCTAGTCACACCCTGGCCTAACCAACATAGAGAATAAAAAGCCTCGCTATGGCCAGGGCATAGAATGCCCACCCCTAGTCACACCCTGGCCTAACCAAAATAGAGAATAAAAAGCCTCTCTATGGCCAGAACATAGAATGCCCACCCTAGTCACACCCTGGCCTAACCAACATAGAGAATAAAAAGCCTCGCTATGGCCAGGACATAGAATGCCCACCCTAGTCACACCCTGGCCTAACCAAAATAGAGAATAAAAAGCCTCGCTATGGCCAGGGCATAGAATGCCCACCCTAGTCACACCCTGGCCTAACCAACATAGAGAATTAAAAGCCTCTCTATGGCCAGGGCATAGAATGCCCACCCCTAGTCACACCCTGGCCTAACCAACATAGAGAATAAAAAGCCTCTCTATGGCCAGGGCATAGAATGCCCACCCTAGTCACACCCTGGCCTAACCAACATAGAGAATAAAAAGCCTCGCTATGGCCAGGACATAGAATGCCCACCCCTAGTCACACCCTGGCCTAACCAACATAGAGAATAAAAAGCCTCTCTATGGCCAGGACATAGAATGCCCACCCTAGTCACACCCTGACCTAACCAAAATAGAGAATAAAAAGCCTCTCTATGGCCAGGACATAGAATGCCCACCCCTAGTCACACCCTGGCCTAACCAACATAGAGAATAAAAAGCCTCTCTATGGCCAGGGCATAGAATGCCTACCCTAGTCACACCCTGGCCTAACCAACATAGAGAATTAAAAGCCTCTCTATGGCCAGGACATAGAATGCCCACCCCTAGTCACACCCTGGCCTAACCAACATAGAGAATAAAAAGCCTCTCTATGGCCAGGACATAGAATGCCCACCCCTAGTCACACCCTGGCCTAACCAACATAGAGAATAAAAAGCCTCTCTATGGCCAGGACATAGAATGCCCACCCCTAGTCACACCCTGGCCTAACCAACATAGAGAATAAAAAGCCTCTCTATGGCCAGGACATAGAATGCCCACCCCTAGTCACACCCTGGCCTAACCAACATAGAGAATAAAAAGCCTCTCTATGGCCAGGGTATAGAATGCCCACCCCTAGTCACACCCTAGCCTAACCAACATAGAGAATAAAAAGCCTCTCTATGGCCAGAACATAGAATGCCCACCCTAGTCACACCCTGGCCTAACCAACATAGAGAATAAAAAGCCTCTCTATGGCCAGGACATAGAATGCCCACCCCTAGTCACACCCTGGCCTAACCAACATAGAGAATAAAAAGCCTCTCTATGGCCAGGACATAGAATGCCCACCCCTAGTCACACCCTGGCCTAACCAACATAGAGAATAAAAAGCCTCTCTATGGCCAGGACATAGAATGCCCACCCCTAGTCACACCTTGGCCTAACCAACATAGAGAATAAAAAGCCTCTCTATGGCCAGGACATAGAATGCCCACCCCTAGTCACACCTTGGCCTAACCAACATAGAGAATAAAAAGCCTCGCTATGGCCAGGGCGTGACACCTCCCTTATCTTTGTGGTTGAATGGTGGGGTACAGAGATGAGGTAGTCATTACAAAAATCATGTTAAACACAGAGTTATTATTGCACACAGAGTGAGTCCACGCAACTTATTACTTGACTTGTTAAGAAAATATTTACTCCTGAACTTATTTAAATTCGCCATAACATGGTGCTTGAATACTTAGTGACGCAAGACATTTCAGCTTTTCATTTGGAAAGTAATTTGTACAAATTTGTAAAAACATAATGTCACTTTTGACATCATGGTGTATTGTGGGTAGTGACAGGCTGTAACAACAAAATGTGGACAGAAGTCAAAGGGTTTTTCTGAAGGCTGAATATATCTGCTGTATACAGCGTCTGCATCTCTTCAGACCCAAGACATATATCTACTGTATACAGCGTCTGCATCTCTTCAGACCCAAGACATATATCTACTGTATACAGCGTCTGCATCTCTTCAGACCCAAGACATATATCTACTGTATACAGCGTCTGCATCTCTTCAGACCCAAGACATATATCTACTGTATACAGCGTCTGCATCTCTTCAGACCCAAGACATATATCTACTGTATACAGCGTCTGCATCTCTTCAGACCCAAGACATATATCTACTGTATACAGCGTCTGCATCTCTTCAGACCCAAGACATATATCTACTGTATACAGCGTCTGCATCTCTTCAGACCCAAGACATATATCTACTGTATACAGCGTCTGCATCTCTTCAGACCCAAGACATATATCTACTGTATACAGCGTCTGCATCTCTTCAGACCCAAGACATATATCTACTGTATACAGCGTCTGCATCTCTTCAGACCCAAGACATATATCTACTGTATACAGCGTCTGCATCTCTTCAGACCCAAGACATATATCTGCTGTATACAGCGTCTGCATCTCTTCAGACCCAAGACATATATCTGCTGTATACAGCGTCTGCATCTCTTCAGACCCAAGACATATATCTACTGTATACAGCGTCTGCATCTCTTCAGACCCAAGACATATATCTACTGTATACAGCGTCTGCATCTCTTCAGACCCAAGACATATATCTGCTGTATACAGCGTCTGCATCTCTTCAGACCCAAGACATATATCTACTGTATACAGCGTCTGCATCTCTTCAGACCCAAGACATATATCTACTGTATACAGCGTCTGCATCTCTTCAGACCCAAGACATATATCTACTGTATACAGCGTCTGCATCTCTTCAGACCTAAGACATATATCTACTGTATACAGCGTCTGCATCTCTTCAGACCTAAGACATATATCTACTGTATACAGCGTCTGCATCTCTTCAGACCCAAGACATATATCTACTGTATACAGCGTCTGCATCTCTTCAGACCCAAGACATATATCTACTGTATACAGCGTCTGCATCTCTTCAGACCCAAGACATATATCTACTGTATACAGCGTCTGCATCTCTTCAGACCCAAGACATATATCTACTGTATACAGCGTCTGCATCTCTTCAGACCCAAGACATATATCTACTGTATACAGCGTCTGCATCTCTTCAGACCCAAGACATATATCTACTGTATACAGCGTCTGCATCTCTTCAGACCTAAGACATATATCTACTGTATACAGCGTCTGCATCTCTTCAGACCCAAGACATATATCTACTGTATACAGCGTCTGCATCTCTTCAGACCCAAGACATATATCTACTGTATACAGCGTCTGCATCTCTTCAGACCCAAGACATATATCTACTGTATACAGCGTCTGCATCTCTTCAGACCCAAGACATATATCTACTGTATACAGCGTCTGCATCTCTTCAGACCCAAGACATATATCTACTGTATACAGCGTCTGCATCTCTTCAGACCCAAGACATATATCTACTGTATACAGCGTCTGCATCTCTTCAGACCCAAGACATATATCTACTGTATACAGCGTCTGCATCTCTTCAGACCCAAGACATATATCTACTGTATACAGCGTCTGCATCTCTTCAGACCCAAGACATATATCTACTGTATACAGCGTCTGCATCTCTTCAGACCCAAGACATATATCTACTGTATACAGCGTCTGCATCTCTTCAGACCCAAGACATATATCTACTGTATACAGCGTCTGCATCTCTTCAGACCCAAGACATATATCTACTGTATACAGCGTCTGCATCTCTTCAGACCCAAGACATATATCTACTGTATACAGCGTCTGCATCTCTTCAGACCTAAGACATATATCTACTGTATACAGCGTCTGCATCTCTTCAGACCCAAGACATATATCTACTGTATACAGCGTCTGCATCTCTTCAGACCCAAAACATATATCTACTGTATACAGCGTCTGCATCTCTTCAGACCCAAGACATATATCTACTGTATACAGCGTCTGCATCTCTTCAGACCCAAGACATATATCTACTGTATACAGCGTCTGCATCTCTTCAGACCCAAGACATATATCTACTGTATACAGCGTCTGCATCTCTTCAGACCCAAGACATATATCTACTGTATACAGCGTCTGCATCTCTTCAGACCCAAGACATATATCTACTGTATACAGCGTCTGCATCTCTTCAGACCTAAGACATATATCTACTGTATACAGCGTCTGCATCTCTTCAGACCCAAGACATATATCTACTGTATACAGCGTCTGCATCTCTTCAGACCCAAGACATATATCTACTGTATACAGCGTCTGCATCTCTTCAGACCCAAGACATATATCTACTGTATACAGCGTCTGCATCTCTTCAGACCCAAGACATATATCTACTGTATACAGCGTCTGCATCTCTTCAGACCCAAGACATATATCTACTGTATACAGCGTCTGCATCTCTTCAGACCCAAGACATATATCTACTGTATACAGCGTCTGCATCTCTTCAGACCCAAGACATATATCTACTGTATACAGCGTCTGCATCTCTTCAGACCCAAGACATATATCTACTGTATACAGCGTCTGCATCTCTTCAGACCCAAGACATATATCTACTGTATACAGCGTCTGCATCTCTTCAGACCCAAGACATATATCTACTGTATACAGCGTCTGCATCTCTTCAGACCCAAGACATATATCTACTGTATACAGCGTCTGCATCTCTTCAGACCCAAGACATATATCTACTGTATACAGCGTCTGCATCTCTTCAGACCCAAGACATATATCTACTGTATACAGCGTCTGCATCTCTTCAGACCCAAGACATATATCTACTGTATACAGCGTCTGCATCTCTTCAGACCCAAGACATATATCTACTGTATACAGCGTCTGCATCTCTTCAGACCCAAGACATATATCTACTGTATACAGCGTCTGCATCTCTTCAGACCTAAGACATATATCTACTGTATACAGCGTCTGCATCTCTTCAGACCCAAGACATATATCTACTGTATACAGCGTCTGCATCTCTTCAGACCCAAGACATATATCTACTGTATACAGCGTCTGCATCTCTTCAGACCCAAGACATATATCTACTGTATACAGCGTCTGCATCTCTTCAGACCCAAGACATATATCTACTGTATACAGCGTCTGCATCTCTTCAGACCCAAGACATATATCTACTGTATACAACGTCTGCATCTCTTCAGACCCAAGACATATATCTACTGTATACAGCGTCTGCATCTCTTCAGACCCAAGACATATATCTACTGTATACAGCGTCTGCATCTCTTCAGACCCAAGACATATATCTACTGTATACAGCGTCTGCATCTCTTCAGACCCAAGACATATATCTACTGTATACAGCGTCTGCATCTCTTCAGACCCAAGACATATATCTACTGTATACAGCGTCTGCATCTCTTCAGACCCAAGACATATATCTACTGTATACAGCGTCTGCATCTCTTCAGACCCAAGACATATATCTACTGTATACAGCGTCTGCATCTCTTCAGACCCAAGACATATATCTACTGTATACAGCGTCTGCATCTCTTCAGACCCAAGACATATATCTACTGTATACAGCGTCTGCATCTCTTCAGACCCAAGACATATATCTACTGTATACAGCGTCTGCATCTCTTCAGACCCAAGACATATATCTACTGTATACAGCGTCTGCATCTCTTCAGACCCAAGACATATATCTACTGTATACAGCGTCTGCATCTCTTCAGACCCAAGACATATATCTACTGTATACAGCGTCTGCATCTCTTCAGACCCAAGACATATATCTACTGTATACAGCGTCTGCATCTCTTCAGACCCAAGACATATATCTACTGTATACAGCGTCTGCATCTCTTCAGACCCAAGACATATATCTACTGTATACAGCGTCTGCATCTCTTCAGACCCAAAACATATATCTACTGTATACAGCGTCTGCATCTCTTCAGACCCAAGACATATATCTACTGTATACAGCGTCTGCATCTCTTCAGACCCAAGACATATATCTACTGTATACAGCGTCTGCATCTCTTCAGACCCAAGACATATATCTACTGTATACAGCGTCTGCATCTCTTCAGACCCAAAACATATATCTACTGTATACAGCGTCTGCATCTCTTCAGACCCAAGACATATATCTACTGTATACAGCGTCTGCATCTCTTCAGACCCAAGACATATATCTACTGTATACAGCGTCTGCATCTCTTCAGACCCAAGACATATATCTACTGTATACAGCGTCTGCATCTCTTCAGACCCAAGACATATATCTACTGTATACAGCGTCTGCATCTCTTCAGACCCAAGACATATATCTACTGTATACAGCGTCTGCATCTCTTCAGACCCAAGACATATATCTACTGTATACAGCGTCTGCATCTCTTCAGACCCAAGACATATATCTACTGTATACAGCGTCTGCATCTCTTCAGACCCAAGACATATATCTACTGTATACAGCGTCTGCATCTCTTCAGACCCAAGACATATATCTACTGTATACAGCGTCTGCATCTCTTCAGACCCAAGACATATATCTACTGTATACAGCGTCTGCATCTCTTCAGACCCAAGACATATATCTACTGTATACAGCGTCTGCATCTCTTCAGACCCAAGACATATATCTACTGTATACAGCGTCTGCATCTCTTCAGACCCAAGACATATATCTACTGTATACAGCGTCTGCATCTCTTCAGACCCAAGACATATATCTACTGTATACAGCGTCTGCATCTCTTCAGACCCAAGACATATATCTACTGTATACAGCGTCTGCATCTCTTCAGACCCAAGACATATATCTACTGTATACAGCGTCTGCATCTCTTCAGACCCAAGACATATATCTACTGTATACAGCGTCTGCATCTCTTCAGACCCAAGACATATATCTACTGTATACAGCGTCTGCATCTCTTCAGACCCAAGACATATATCTACTGTATACAACGTCTGCATCTCTTCAGACCTAAGACATATATCTACTGTATACAGCGTCTGCATCTCTTCAGACCCAAGACATATATCTACTGTATACAGCGTCTGCATCTCTTCAGACCCAAGACATATATCTACTGTATACAGCGTCTGCATCTCTTCAGACCCAAGACATATATCTACTGTATACAGCGTCTGCATCTCTTCAGACCCAAGACATATATCTACTGTATACAGCGTCTGCATCTCTTCAGACCCAAGACATATATCTACTGTATACAGCGTCTGCATCTCTTCAGACCCAAGACATATATCTACTGTATACAACGTCTGCATCTCTTCAGACCCAAGACATATATCTACTGTATACAGCGTCTGCATCTCTTCAGACCCAAGACATATATCTACTGTATACAGCGTCTGCATCTCTTCAGACCCAAGACATATATCTACTGTATACAGCGTCTGCATCTCTTCAGACCCAAGACATATATCTACTGTATACAACGTCTGCATCTCTTCAGA
>NC_048572.1:2989828-3007328 GCF_013265735.2 Oncorhynchus mykiss
TAGTAAACTATGACCTCTGTGATCAGTAGAATATTAAGTAATATAGTAAACTACGACCTCTATAATAATCAGAATATTAAGTTATACTGTACCGCTACCGATCGTTCAATTTGTTTTTACAATATCCTTCTATAGGCGATTCTGATTCACCCCAATGGGCCCTGGTCAACAGTAGTGCACTTTATAGGGGATAAGGGTGCCATTTGGGAAGCAGACAATGTTATAAATAAATGATAAATATGACAAAATATTAAAAGTATCACTACTGTTCAATATTATTTCTACTGTTCCCATCCCGTCAGCTAAAGCAACAGCAGAGCCAGATCTTCTCCTTCCTGGACTCTAAGAAGATCAAGTACCAGGCGGTGGACATCACCCAGGGGTCAGAGATCAAAGAGGAGATGAGGAAGAAGACGGGAAACCCCGCCGCTCTGCCACCACAGGTCTTCAACAAGGACGTCTACTGCGGGGTGAGTCTGGAAGACCGCTAGCACAAGGCCAGGGCTGAATTCTAAATGGCCCCGTTTCCAATATAGTCCACTACTTTTGACCAGGGAGCCTATTGTGTATGTGTGGGCCCTGGTCAATAGCACCAAGTAAGGAGTAGGTACACATTTGGGGAGCAGTTCTAGCTTCTCTGGTTCAGGAGAGCTACTGGTTCTGTAGAGCTACTGGTTCTGTAGAGCTACTGGTTCTGTAGAGTTACTGGTTCTGAAGAGCTACTGGTCCTGTAGAGCTACTGGTTCTGTAGAGCTACTGGTTCTGAAGAGCTACTGGTCCTGTGGAGCTACTGGTTCTGTAGAGCTACTGGTTCAGGAGAGCTACTGGTTCTGCAGAGCTACTGGTCCTGTAGAGCGACTGGTTCAGGAGAGCTCCTCGCTCTGTGGAGCTACTGGTTCAGGAGAGATACTGGTTCAGGAGAGATACTGGTTGTGCAAGATCTTGTTCCACCCGAATACAGAAACACCATTTTCTTTAGGGTCTTCAGTGTGGACCTTGAACCATTTCAATCAGGTGTATAAGTGTCATACTGGAACTAAAGCCCACACCTGCAGTGTGACATCCTGGTTCTGCTGGCTGACTGGTTGAACCTATTCCCTATGTAGTGCACTACGTTTGACTAGACTGCTGACTAGAGCTACTGACTAGAGCTACTGACTAGACTGCTGACCAGACTACTGACTAGAGCTACTGACTAGAGCTACTGACTGGACTACTGACTAGACTACTGACTAGAGATACTGACTAGAGCTACTGACTGGACTACTGACTAGAGCTACTGACCAGACTACTGACTAGACTGCTGACTAGAGCTACTGACTAGAGCTACTGACTGGACTACTGACTAGAGCTACTGACTAGAACTACTGACTAGAGCTACTGACTAGAGCTACTGACTAGACTACTGACTAGACTGCTGACTAGAGCTACTGACTAGAGCTACTGACTAGACTACTGACTAGACTGCTGACTAGAGCTACTGACTAGACTACTGACTAGACTGCTGACTAGAACTACTGACTAAAGCTACTGACTAGAGCTACTGACTGGACTACTGACTAGAGCTACTGACTGGACAACTGATTAGAGCTACTGACCAGACTACTGACTAGACTGCTGACTAGAGCTACTGACTAGAGCTACTGACTGGACTACTGACTAGAGCTACTGACTAGAGCTACTGACTAGAACTACTGACTAGAGCTACTGACTAGACTGCTGACTAGACTGCTGGCTAGAGCTACTGACTAGAGCTACTGACTGGACTACTGACTAGAGCTACTGACTTGACTGCTGACTAGACTACTGACCAGACTACTGACCAGACTACTGACCAGACTACTGACTAGACTACTGACTAGACTACTGACTAGAGATACTGACTAGAGATACTGACTAGAGATACTGACTAGACTACTGACTAGAGATACTGACTAGAGATACTGACTAGAGATACTGACCAGACTACTGACTAGAGATACTGACTAGAGATACTGACTAGAGATACTGACCAGACTACTGACTAGAGCTACTGACTAGAGATACTGACTAGACTACTGACTAGAGATACTGACTAGAGATACTGACTAGAGATACTGACTAGACTACTGACTAGAGATACTGACTAGAGATACTGACTAGAGATACTGACTAGACTACTGACACTGACTAGAGATACTGACCAGACTACTGACTAGACTACTGACTAGACTACTGACTAGACTACTGACCAGAGCTACTGACCAGAGCTACTGACTAGACTACTGACTAGAGATACTGACTAGACTACTGACTAGACTACTGACTAGACTACTGACTAGAGCTACTGACTAGAGCTACTGACTAGAGCTACTGACCAGACTACTGACTAGACTACTGACTAGAGATACTGACTAGACTACTGACTAGACTACTGACTAGACTACTGACTAGACTACTGACTAGAGCTACTGACCAGACTACTGACTAGACTACTGACTAGACTACTGACTAGACTACTGACCAGACTACTGACCAGACTACTGACCAGAGCTACTGACTAGAGCTACTGACTAGAGCTACTGACTAGAGCTACTGAGTAGAGCTACTGACCAGACTACTGACTAGAGCTACTGACCAGACTACTGACTAGACTACTGACTAGAGATACTGACTAGACTACTGACTAGACTACTGACTAGACTACTGACCAGACTACTGACTAGAGATACTGACTAGAGATACTGACTAGAGATACTGACTAGACTACTGACTACTGACACTGACTAGAGATACTGACCAGACTACTGACTAGACTACTGACTAGACTACTGACTAGACTACTGACCAGAGCTACTGACCAGAGCTACTGACTAGACTACTGACTAGAGATACTGACTAGACTACTGACTAGACTACTGACCAGACTACTGACTAGAGATACTGACTAGACTACTGACTAGAGATACTGACTAGACTACTGACTAGAGATACTGACTAGACTACTGACTAGACTACTGACCAGACTACTGACTAGAGATACTGACCAGACTACTGACTAGACTACTGACTAGACTACTGACTAGACTACTGACTAGACTACTGACTAGACTACTGACTAGACTACTCTGGTTATAAGGAGCCATTTGGAATGCAGCCTGGGTGTGGACCAAAATCTAATCATTACTCAGGCTGCACAACGCCCACAGCTTTAAGTCAACACACACACACCACACACACCACACACACACACACACACCACACACACACACACACACACCACACACACACACACACACACACACACACACACACACACACACACACACACACACACACACACCAGTAATTCTCGTTCAGGCAGCATTGAAATTCCACCACAGCAGGGTGTGGCACGGCCACTTGAAAACCATCACGTGAACACGGTACGGCAAACATCCTTCCTGTTGGGGTGGACTTTATGGTCACTGGCATACCCTCACACACCAGCAGCCTGCAAGACAGGGGGGGTGCAGGGGGGGGGGGGGTACCCCCTCCCCAGATAGTATATGAACACATCCCAAGCCATGGCAGGGGCTTGCTCAGACCTGGCGGTACGTCACTGTGTCTGGCCCTGCCGTTTAACTGAACGAAGAAGAAATGAACCTCTGATTGTAGACCAATACTGTTCCATGTTGTTGTTGGGGGTTTATCGTAGCTGGTCCTGTCTGTCTGTGATGTTGTTATTGTGTTTAAAGCGTTGTGTTTGTTCATCTGTCCAAATCCCATTTCCATCTATTTGCATCAGTATTACTCAGAATCAGTGAAACACACTGCATCCACAAACACATCTCTCACGCTCTCCCTCCCTATCCTGATGTTTTTCTCCTCTCTGCCCTCTCTCTCCCCATCTCTCATCTCTCTCCCTCCCTATCCTGATGTTTTTCTCCTCTCTGCCCTCTCTCTCCCCAACTCTCATCTCTCTCTCTCCCCATCTCTCTGCCCTCTCTCTCCCCATCTCTCTGCCCTCTCTCTCCCCAACTCTCATCTCTCTCTCTCCCTCATCTCTCATCACTCTCCCTCCCTATCTCTCTGCCCTCTCTCTCCCCATCTCTCTGCCCTCTCTCTCCCTCATCTCTCTGCCCTCTCTCTCTCCCTCATCTCTCATCACTCTCTCTCCCTCATCTCTCATCACTCTCTCTGCCTCATCTCTCATCTCTCTCTCTGCCCTCTCTCCCCCTCATCTCTCATCACTCTCTCTGCCCTCTCTCCCCCTCATATCTCATCACTCTCTCTGCCCTCTCTCCCCCTCATATCTCATCACTCTCTCTGCCCTCTCTCCCCCTCATATCTCATCACTCTCTCTGCCCTCTCTCCCCCTCATATCTCATCACTCTCTCTGCCCTCTCTCCCCCTCATATCTCATCACTCTCTCTGCCCTCTCTCCCCCTCATATCTCATCACTCTCTCTGCCCTCTCTCCCCCTCATATCTCATCACTCTCTCTGCCCTCTCTCTGCCTCATCTCTCATCGCTCTCTCTGCCCTCTCTCTCCCCATCTCTCATCACTCTCTCTCCCTCATCTCTCATCGCTCTCTCTGCCCTCTCTCTGCCCCATCTCTCATCACTCTCTCTCCCTCATCTCTCATCACTCTCTCTGCCTTCTCTCATCTCTCTCTCTACTCTCTCATCTCTACTCTATTATCTCTACTCTCTCTCTCCCATATCTCATGGCTCGCTCTGCCCTCTCTCTCCCCCATCTCTCTTCGCTCTCTCTCCCCCATCTCTCATCGCTCTCTCTACTCTCTCTGCCCCATCTCTCCTCGCTCTCTCCCATCTCTCATCACTCTCTCCGCCCCATCTCTCATCTCTCTCTCTACTCTCTCTGCCCCATCTCTCCTCGCTCTCTCCCATCTCTCATCACTCTCTCCTCCTCATCTCTCTCTCTACTCTCTCTCTCCCATCTCTCATCTCTCTCTCTACTCTCTCTCCCCATCTCTCATCTCTGCACCCCTTTCTCCTATCTCTCCTCGCTCTCTCCCATCTCTCCTCGCTCTCTCATCGCTCTCTCTCCCTCATCTCTCTCTCTGCCCCGCTCTCTCCCATCTCTCATCGCTCTCTCTCCCTCATCTCTCATCGCTCTCTCCCATCTCTCATCGCTCTCTCCCATCTCTCATCGCTCTCTCTCCCTCATCTCTCTCGCTCTGCAGGACTTCTCTGTGTTTTATGAGGCGGTGGAGACTGGAAAAGCAGAGGCCTTCTTTAAGCTGTAACAGACAGAGGAAGATCACCTGCCAGAAGACTCTCCCCTCCACTTCAGAAAGTATTCATACCCCATGACTTATTCCCCGTTGTGTTACAGCCTGAATTCAAAATGGATTGAAAATGTTTGCAAATTTATTGAAAATGAAATACAGAAATATCTCATTTACATAGGTATTCACACCCCTGAGTCAATACATGTTAGAATCACCTTAGACAGCGAGTACAGCTCTGAGTCTCCCTGGATGTCTTTAAGAGCTCTGAGTCTCCCTGGATGTCTCTAAGAGCTCTGAGTCTCCCTGGATGTCTCTAAGAGCTTTGAGTCTCCCTGGATGTCTCTAAAAGCTTTGAGTCTCCCTGGATGTCTCTAAGAGCTTTGAGTCTCCCTGGATGTCTCTTAAGAACTTTGCTCACCTGGATTATACAACATCTGCACACTATTCTGTTTTAAATTCTTCATGCTAGTCAAGTTTGCGAGACAACCATTTCCAAGTCTTGCCATAGATTTTCAAGCTAATTTAAGTCAAAACTGTAACTAGGCCACTCCGGAATATTCAGTGTAGTCTTGGTAAGCAACTCCAGTGTATATTTGGTCTTGTGTTTAAGGTTATTGTCCTGCTGAAAAGGTGAATTCATCTCCCAGTGTCGGTTGGAAAGTATACTGAACCAGGTTTTCCTCTTGGATTTTGCCTGTGCTAAGCTCTATTCTGTTTCTTTGATCCTAAAAATCTCCCTAGTCCTTGCCGATGACAAGCATACCTATAACATGATGCAGCCGCTACCATGCTTGAAAATATGAAGAGTGGTACTCAGTGATGTGTTGTGTTGAATTTGCCACAAACATAACACTTTGTATTCAGGACATAAAGTGAATGTCTTTGCCAAATGTTTTGCAGTTTTACTTAAGGGCCTTGTTGCAAACAGGAAGCATGTTTTGGAATATTTTTATTCTGTACAGGCTTCCTTCTTTCACTCTGTCATTTAGGTTAGTATTGTGGAGTAACTACAATTTTGTGGATCCATCCTCAGTTTTCTCCTATCACAGCCATTAAACTCTGTAACTGTTTTAAAGTCACTATTTGCCTCATGGTGAAATCCCTGAGGAGTTTCCTTCCTCTCTGGCAACTGAGTTAGGAAGGACGCCTGTATGTTTGTAATGTCTGGGTGTATTGATACACCATCCAAAGTGTAATAAATAACTTCACCATGCTCAAGAAATATACAATGTCTGCATTTTTAAACACTACCATTGCACACAGAGCGAGTACATGCAACTTATGAGACTTGTTAAGCAAATATTTACCCCTGAATTTATTTACGCTCGCCATAACAACGGGATTGAATACTTGACTAATTTCAGCTTTTCATTTTTATTGATTTGTAAACATGAAAAAACAACCATAATTCTACTTTAAAATGAGGCATTGTGTGTCAGCCAGGGACACATCTCACAAGGGGTGTGAATGCTTTCTGAATGTAAAACCATTGTCTTGTTTAGCAAAATAAAAGTATTCATATGTTTGTTATTGTGTTATTTATCATTGTTACAATGTTATTATGTTATTTGTAGTAGTCCTCTCATGTAAGTCAAATCTCTTAACATAATCAATAATACATATCAGCAGGAATCATAATTACACACACACACACACACACACACACACACACACACACACACACACACACACACACACACACACACACACACACAGACACACACACACACACACACACACACACACACACACACACAGACACACACACACACACAGACACACACACACAGACACACACACACACACACACACACACACACACACACACACACACACACAGACACACACACACAGACACACACACACACACACACACACACAACAACAACAACAACAAATTCTGAACCCACACGTCCATGCATAACTGACCAAATTATGAAATACATTGCATTGTAATTTTGAATTCTGTAAAGTAAGTGTGGAAGAGGTAAAAACATATTTTTTTTTATCTATCAACAATGACAATCCAAGTCTGACAACTTGGATGGATTTTTAAAATTAATATTTGTTTTAATTTCACCTTTATTTAACCAGGTATTTATATATATAACCCTTTATTTAACCAGGTAGGCCAGTCGAGAACAAGTTCTCATTTACAACTGCGACCTGGCCAAGATAAAGCAAAGCAGTTCCACACATACAACGACACAGAGTTACACATGGAATAAAACAAACATACAGTCAATAATACAGTAGAAAAAAAAGAAGGAATAAAAAGTCTATATACAGTGACACCTGTATTTAATGGATTTTATTTTGTCAAAATGGCCGACAATGACAGCGGATTATATTGCCACTTCTATTTGCCGTCTCCTCAATCTAAGCCCTCAGGAAAGTGTCTCAAGCCCTCAGGAAAGTGTCTCAAGCCCTCAGGAAAGTGTCTCAAGCCCTCAGGAAAGTGTCTCAAGCCCTCAGGAAAGTGTCTCAAGCCCTCAGGAAAGTGTCTCAAGCCCTCAGGAAAGTGTCTCAAGCCCTCAGGAAAGTGTCTCAAGCCCTCAGGAAAGTGTCTCAGGCCCTCAGGAAAGTGTCTCAAGCCCTCAGGAAAGTGTCTCAAGCCCTCAGGAAAGTGTCTCAAGCCCTCAGGAAAGTGTCTCAAGCCCTCAGGAAAGTGTCTCAAGCCCTAAGGAAAGTGTCTCAAGCCCTCAGGAAAGTGTCTCAAGCCCTAAGGAAAGTGTCTCAAGCCCTAAGGAAAGTGTCTCAAGCCCTCAGGAAAGTGTCTCAAGCCCTCAGGAAAGTGTCTCAAGCCCTAAGGAAAGTGTCTCAAGCCCTCAGGAAAGTGTCTCAAGCCCTCAGGAAAGTGTCTCAAGCCCTCAGGAAAGTGTCTCAAGCCCTCAGGAAAGTGTCTCAAGCCCTAAGGAAAGTGTCTCAAGCCCTCAGGAAAGTGTCTCAAGCCCTCAGGAAAGTGTCTCAAGCCCTCAGGAAAGTGTCTCAAGCCCTCAGGAAAGTGTCTCAAGCCCTCAGGAAAGTGTCTCAAGCCCTCAGGAAAGTGTCTCAAGCCCTCAGGAAAGTGTCTCAAGCCCTCAGGAAAGTGTCTCAAGCCCTCAGGAAAGTGTCTCAAGCCCTCAGGAAAGTGTCTCAAGCCCTCAGGAATGTGTCTCAAGCCCTCAGGAAAGTGTCTCAAGCCCTAAGGAAAGTGTCTCAAGCCCTCAGGAAAGTGTCTCAAGCCCTCAGGAAAGTGTCTCAAGCCCTCAGGAAAGTGTCTCAAGCCCTCAGGAAAGTGTCTCAAGCCCCCAGGAAAGTGTCTCAAGCCCTCAGGAGGGAAGTAAAAGACATTCCTCTACCCAAGAATAGCAAAGCACCCTTTACTGGCTCAAACAGCCGACCAATCAGTCTGTTACCAACCCAAACCTAACTGTGCTTAGGACAGAGAGATCCTCCTCTCTCTACTGCCGCATGGCAAGCGGTACCGGAGTGCCAAGTCAAGGACAAAAAGGCTTCTCAACAGTTTTTACCCCCAAGCCATAAGACTCCTGAACAGGTAACCAAATGGCTACCCGGACTATTTGCACAAACCCTATTTTTAAGCTGCTGCTACTCTATGTTTATCATATATGCATAGTCACTTTAACTATACTTTCATGTACATACTACCTCAATTGGACCAACCAACCAATGCTCCCACACATTGTCTAACCGGACTATCTGCATTGTGTCCCACCACCCGCCAACCCCTCTTTTACGCTACTGCTACTCTCTGTTCATCATATATGCATAGTCACTTTAACCATATCTACATGTACATACTACCTCAATCAGCCTGACTAACCGGTGTCTGTATGGAGCCTCGCTACTTTTATAGCCTCTCTACTGTATATAGCCTCTCTACTGTATATAGCCTCTCTACTGTATATATCCTCTCTACTGTATATAGCCTCTACTGTATATAGCCTCTACTGTATATAGCCTCTCTACTGTATATAGCCTCTCTACTGTCTATAGCCTCTCTAATGTATATAGCCTCTCTACTGTATATAGCCTGGCTACTGTATATATCCTCTCTACTGTATATAGCCTCTCTACTGTATAAAGCCTTACTACTGTATATAGCCTCGCTACTGTATATAGCCTCTACTGTATATAGCCTCTCTACTGTATATAGCCTCTCTACTGTCTATAGCCTCTCTACTGTATAAAGCCTCACTACTGTATATAGCCTCTACTGTATATAGCCTCTCTACTGTATATAGCCTCTCTACTGTATAAAGTCTCACTACTGTATATAGCCTCGCTACTGTATATAGCCTCGCTACTGTATATAGCCTCTACTGTATATAGCCTCCCAACTGTATATATCCTCTCTACTGTATATAGCCTCTCTACTGTATATAGTCTCTCTACTGTATATAGCCTCACTACTGTATATAGCCTCTCTACTCTATATAGCCTTTCTACTGTATATAGCCACTCTACTGTATAAAGCCTCTCTACTGTATATAGCCTCTACTGTATATAGCCTCTCTACTGTATGTAGCCTCTCTACTATATATAGCCTCTCTACTGTATATAGCCACTCTACTGTATATAGCCTCGCTACTGTATATAGCCTCTCTGCTGTATATAGCCTCTACTGTATATAGCCTCTCTACTGTATATAGCCTCTCTACTGTATATAGCCTCTCTACTGTATATAGCCACTCTACTGTATATAGCCTCTCTGCTGTATATAGCCTCGCTACTGTATATATCCTCTCTACTGTATATAGCCTCTCTACTGTTATAGCCTCTCTACTGTATATAGCCTCTCTACTGTATATAGCCTCTCTACTGTATATAGCCTCTCTACTGTATATAGCCTCTCTACTGTATAAAGCCTCTCTACTGTATATTGCCTCTACTGTATATAGCCTCTCTACTGTATATAGCCTCTCTACTGTATAAAGCCTCTCTACTGTATATTGCCTCTACTGTATATAGCCTCTCTACTGTATATAGCCTCTCTACTGTATATAGCCTCTCTACTGTATATAGCCTCTCTACTGTATATAGCCTCTCTACTGTATATAGCCTCTCTACTGTATATTGCCTCTACTGTATATAGCCTCTCTACTGTATATAGCCTCTCTACTGTATATAGCCTCTCTACTGTATATAGCCTCTCTACTGTATATAGCCTCTCTACTGTATATAGCCTCTCTACTGTATATAGCCTCTCTACTGTATATAGCCTTGCACTTCTATTTTTCACTGTCTTTTTACTCTTGTTTTTATTTCTTTACTTACCTATTGTTCACCTAATACCTAATACCTTTTTCACACCATTGGTTAGAGCCTGTAAGTAAGCATTTCACTGTAAGTTCTACACCTGTTGTATTCGGCGCACGTGACAAATAAACTTTGATTTGAGGTGCATGTCGCTACCTGCCAGGTCGCAATTGTAAATGAGAACTTGTTCTCAACTTGCCTACCTGGTTAAATAAAGGTGAAATAAAATAAAATAAACCTACTGTATGGGTTGGTAAACTATAGAAGAAGAAAAAAAATCCACAATACAAAAACAGACACATAACAATAAGTTTTTGCCTCTGCTGTAAACTCATTGAGGTCCCAAAAAGAGTTCTGCTGCACTCACAATAAATTCACCTTTTTCTCCGATTTATTCTCCGTTTTGTGATGTGTGTACAGTTTATGACCATTGCAATAAATGCTACAAAGATCCACTCATTTTTTTAAAAAAAACATGCAAATATATCAGGATGAATACCTTCGGTTTCTGGAATGAAATAATCTGGATAATCTCTTATCTGGGTTCATGCAACAAGTGGTCACAGCGTCTCTCTCTGGCGCAACTATGGAACTACACCGTAAAGCGGTACCGGAGGGTTGCCATGGCGCCGCGTCACAGTGACCAGAGCGGACCGACCTAAAGGGGCCAGGCGTGGAGTCTGCCATGTAGCTGTGCCTATCCCCTAGCTAGCTTTTAGTATATCTCCCCCTACATTTAGAGGGCAGTAAATGACCCATATCTTAAATAGATAGCTAAAGAGCCATGGACATATTCTGGCATAAATGCAGGGTTAAATGTTACTAGGGTTACAGGCTTTGTTGTTGTTAGCTAGACTGCTAATTTAGCTAACGTCGTTAGCTACATAACTAGCTATTCAGAGCTAACGAGCGGTGCTAGGTTAGCAAGGCAAATAGCTAGTTATCTAGACTAGTCAGCAAGACAAATAGCTAATTATCTAGACTAGTTAGCTACCAAGTTGACCAGACAAGAGACCATTCCGCGAAAGGAGACAAGTCACGGAGACGTGACGCCAAGGTTCATCTAAACGAGGTGGGTTGATAATGCCTCTTTCCAAACTTTTTAATTTAAAATGAGCCTAAACAAATAGCAAATCGACTCAAATAAATGTTGATTAAACCTGGTGATGTAGGGGGGGGGGGGGGGGGGTGGGGATTTACGTTTTGCAACGGAAAGGCTTTTATAACTAAGCCAAGATAGACCACAGTTCATCGTTTCCAATGGGAACCAATGAGTCATAGTGGCCAGAAGAAGCAAGAAGTTGGCTTGCTAAGCGAAACCCGCTGGGGATATCTTTATTGACGCAGTCTAGTATACATCTGCATATTTCCGTCAGGGAACGCATAACTCTTTGAAGTGCGCGTATGCAATAACTTAACTCGCTTTTGCACTCCTTTATAAACAGCTTGATTTAAAAAATAAATGTTTTTACAAAAGGGTGAAGTCTACAAAACTTAGTCCGTTCTGTTCATAACATATTTTAGTTTTGGTAACAGAAAGCTGCATTGAGATCAAATGTTTTAATTGATGAGAAGATTTGCAGAATATCGGACAAAATCTATCTTCTCCCACTGCCTGCCAGTGGGCTTCCTCTAACTACCAAATTTGGTAGTGAGCGGAAACGCTAACCGGATGCTTCATATTTATACATCCAGTGAAATATCTGTGCGTTTACGGTTTACTCTTTACCAAACAGAAGCAAACAAGAGTGTAAACAGAACGAAACGGGGCAGGACCTACCTGAATTTGTCCAATAGAAACACCATTTTTTGTTCAAAACGTTTGTTTGCGCTAACCTTTTTTGGACTCATCACACGCAACTGCTACTGTTTACAATCTGTCACTTTATTCCTATTCTTGTATTTGATTTGAACATCGCAGCGGTCTAAGGCACTGCATCTCAGAGCTAGAGATGTCACTACAGACACTCTGGTTCGAATCCAGGCTGTATCACAACCGGCCTTGATTGGGAGTCCCATAGGGCGGAGCACAGTTGGCCCAGCATCTTCCGGGTTTGGCCGGGGTAGGCCATCATTGTAAATAAGAATTTGTTCTTAAACTGACTTGCCCAGTTAAATAAAGGTTAAATTCATTTTTTTTTAAAGTAAGATGTGAAAGCTTCTCAGACCTGTCTGGGGAGGCAGGGTAGCCTAGTGGTGTTGGACTAGTAACCGAAAGGTTGCAAGTTCAAACCCCCGGGCTGACGTTCTGCCCCTGAACAGGCAGTAGTCCTCCCCCGTCATTGAAAATAAGATTTTGTTCTTAACTGACTTGCCTAGTTAAATAAAGGTAAAATAAAAAAAAAATACAATGACAAAATGGATGTTATGCCTTAGAGAGAATGAATTGTACCAAATGACACCCTATTTATTGCCTTTGTAGTACACTAGGTTATATCAATGTTATTGACTGGTAGGGAGCCTACACAGTCAGTGATACAGTGTAATAGGACTAATCTGAATCATCGGATGACTTCTTCTGTGTATCCATCTTATCCATGAAGAATCTCCTGTCAGAGGGACCACATGGATACGGAGAACATGCCTCCCCCTTACGAGGACAACCGAGAGGCAGAGCGCCAGAGTTGTCAGTCCCGCAGCAGGAGCACGGCTGGGAAAGGTTCCGAGGCGTCGGTACCAACTCTGAAACGGGACAAGAGTCGGGACGGAGAAAGAGATGAGAGGGACAGCTGTGCTGGGGACCAGGCTAAGACACGGACACAGGAAGTGGATCCGGACCGGGACCGCATGTCAGACAGAGAGCATCGGAGGAGCAGCTCTTTCTACTCTGAGGACTACGAGAACCTAACACCCTCGGAACACACGCTTTCGCCCTACTCCCGTACGCCCTCCCCCAGCCCTCGCAGAAAGGGACCTCGCGCCAAGAGGGTCTCCAGCAGTCCTCAACACAAAACAGGTACTGTACACCCACACCCACCCAATGTCTCCAGCAGTCCTCTACACAAAACAGGTACTGTACACACCCACCAACCCACCCAATGTCTCCAGCAGTCCTCTACACAAAACAGGTACTGTACACCCACACCCACCCGCACCAAGAGGGTCTCTGTACCCCCACCAAACAGGTACTGTACACCCACACCCAGCCGCACCAAGAGGGTCTCTGTACCCCCACCAAACAGGTACTGTACACCCACACCCACCCGCACCAAGAGGGTCTCTGTACCCCCACCAAACAGGTACTGTACACCCACACCCACCCACCCAATGTCTCCAGCAGTCCTCTACACAAAACAGGTACTGTACACCCACACCCACCCACCCAATGTCTCCAGCAGTCCTCTACACAAAACAGGTACTGTACACCCACACCCACCCGCACCAAGAGGGTCTCTGTACCCGCACCAAACAGGTACTGTACACTCACACCCACCCACGCGATGTCTCCAGTAGATAGCAGTGTAGCTCGCTAGCACACTTCAAATGTGGTCTCTGTACTACTCCAAGGTGTAACTTGTTATGTAGGTGTAACAGAGATGTCCTAGTTGTTATGTAGGTGTAACAGAGATGTCCTAGTTGTTATGTAGGTGTAACAGAGATGTCCTAGTTGTTATGTAGGTGTAACAGAGATGTCCTAGTTGTTATGTAGGTGTAACAGAGATGTCCTAGTTGTTATGTAGGTGTAACACATAGAGATGTCCTAGTTGTTATGTAGGTGTAACACATAGAGATGTCCTAGTTGTTATGTAGGTGTAACACATAGAGATGTCCTAGTTGTTATGTAGTTGTAACAGAGATGTCCTAGTTGTTATGTAGGTGTAACACATAGAGATGTCCTAGTTGTTATGTAGTTGTAACAGAGATGTCCTAGTTGTTATGTAGGTGTAACACATAGAGATGTCCTAGTTGTTATGTAGGTGTAACACATAGAGATGTCCTAGTTGTTATGTAGGTGTAACAGAGATGTCCTAGTTGTTATGTAGGTGTAACAGAGATGTCCTAGTTGTTATGTAGTTGTAACAGAGATGTCCTAGTTGTTATGTAGGTGTAACACATAGAGATGTCCTAGTTGTTATGTAGGTGTAACACATAGAGATGTCCTAGTTGTGTGTCCCAGGTGTGTACTGTGTGTAACCCTGTGTGTGTGTGTCCCAGGTGTGTACTGTGTGTAACCCTGTGTGTGTGTGTGTCCCAGGTGTGTACTGTGTGTAACCCTGTGTGTGTGTTTTTCCTCCATAGGTGTCCGTCGGGGTGTGTCTCGCCCTCCCCGTGTGGGTGCCCAGCCCCAGCGGGCTCAGCGTTGGGGGGTACGGACCGAGTCCCAGAGCCTGATCAAGGACACCACGGCGCCCCCTAAAGATCTTGACCTGGTGACCAAGCGCATGCTGTCGGCCCGCCTGTTGAAGATCAACGAGTTACGCAACGCCCTGGCAGAGCTACAGCTCCACACCGACCAGATAACTAAGGAGAACCGCATCCTCAGACAGGTAAACCTACTGACCCTGACCCTAACTAACCCTGACCCTCAGACAGGTAAACCTACTAACCCTGACCCCTAACCCTGACCCCTAACCCTGACCCTCAGACAGATAGCTAACTAACCCTGACCCCTAACCCTAACCCCTAACCCTGACCCTCAGACAGATAGCTAACTAACCCTGACCCCTAACCCTGACCCTCAGACAGGTAAACCTACTAACCCTGACCCCTAACCCTGACCCTCAGACAGGAAAACCTACTAACCCTGACCCTCAGACAGATAGCTAACTAACCCTGACCCTCAGACAGATAGCTAACTAACCCTGACCCTCAGACAGGTAGATAACTAACCCTGACCCTCAAGACAGGTAACCTAACTGGCCCCTAACCCTGACCCTCAAGACAGGTAACCTACTAACCCTGACCCCTAACCCTGACCCTCAGACAGGTAAACCTACTAACCCTGACCCCTAACCCTGACCCTCAGACAAGTAGCTAACTAACCCTGCCCCCTAACCCTGACCCTCAGACAGGTAGCTAACTAACCCTGACCCCTAACCCTGACCCTCAGACAGGTAACCTAACTGACCCCTAACCCTGACCCTCAGACAGGTAACCTACTAACCCTGACCCCTAACCCTGACCCTCAGACAGGAAAACCTACTAACCCTGACCCCTAACCCTGACCCTCAGACAAGTAGCTAACTAACCCTGCCCCCTAACCCTGACCCTCAGACAGGTAGCTAACTAACCCTGACCCCTAACCCTGACCCTCAGACAGGTAACCTAACTGACCCCTAACCCTGACCCTCAGACAGGTAACCTACTAACCCTGACCCCTAACCCTGACCCTCAGACAGGTAACCTACTAACCCTGACCCCTAACCCTGACCCTCAGACAGGTAACCTACTAACCCTGACCCCTAACCCTGACCCTCAGACATGTATTGCCTAACGTTCTGACTAGGGTTGAACAATTCCAGTAACTGTAAAACAATTCCCAGGTGTTCTAACTCTAAATCAGGTAAAAGCGATGGCACTTAGTCGCTTTGTGTCCCTCCAATGTCATTTTTATTGGACAGTTACTTCAGTACATCCTGTCCATACAGGTAGATAGAGGACTCTAGATGGAGAAAACCCATTTTGGCATGGGCATTGCCAAGGGCTTCCACAATTTAAAAGTAGTCAACTGGGTAGTGTTTTCTACGGATTGGGTGCGATCAGCCAATGATCAGAGGGTTGTGTTGTTCACATTGGGTTGCCTATGATTTGTACATTTCTTCTATATCACTGCCAGTTAGTGGCCACAACACATGAATGACACATAATATTTGGTTTAGGTCAATCACCAATATAAGGTTTATGCTTTTTTTTTTCAAATGCAAAAGAAGAATAAAATGGACTACTTTAAAATGGAGATGGTGCTGTCACAGACGCCATGATAAATCAGATACAGAATCCTCAATCTATTTCAAACGGCCTGTCTGTGTGTGATTCCTATAGCTCCAGCACCGCCAGGAGAGGGCGCTGCAGCGATACGACGACACGGAGAGTGAGATCGCCCAGCTGCTGTCGCGCCACGCCAACGAGACCACAGCTCTGCGGGAACGTCTACGGCGGACACAGGAGAGGGAGCGGGACGCTGAGAGGCGACTCAAAGACACACAGGTACGGAAAGCCAGAGGACTCATACTGACCACATCTAGATGCAGAAAGTGTTTGCTTTTTGTTGAAGAGTACAAAATAAATCAAATAGGTTTAAATGTGAGCTGGCCAGAAGTGCCTGTCTGCCTGTCTATCTGTCTGTCCATCTGACTGTCCCTCCCTCCCTCCCTCCCTCCCTCCCTCCAGGAGCAGCTGCAGCGTAGCCAGTCGTCCCTGGGTCGTCTGAGGCGTCTGGCAGAACAGCAGGAGTTAGGTCCCAGGGAGGAGCTCACCAGGAGACTGGAGCAGGAGAGGGCCAAGGACCAGGAGAACCAGCTAAAGATCAAGGTACAGTAGCTACTAACACACTACAGAGACCATCTCCTGCACATGGCAAACAAAGATCACACATCACAGAGCTCTTAAGGTGAAGTACAGGACACTAGTTCTCACACGCATGCACGCACGCAGGCAGGCACGCACGCAGGCAGGGAGGCAGGTACGCAGGCAGGCACGCAGGCAGGCAGGGCAGGGCAAGGCAGACAGGACAGGACAGGGCAGGGCAGGCAGAGCAGTAGCTATCCTCTTGGTGACGTGGTTTATGTTCCTGGGCGATGGTTTCACCATGCTGTTTGGCATCGATTATTGTAGGGCCGATAAACCAATATGACACCAATGTCTATGAAAATTCCACATACCGGATTTTTAAGAGGGTCGTTAGCATTTTCGTTTTCAGAGTATTTCCTGCACCTACCTAACTCAAATCCGAGACGTCGGATTACACCGAGACTGTAGCGTCCCATAGAGCGACTATTGGAGCGACTAAAAATGTCGGATTGTCTTAAGTTTGTAGGTGCAAGAGTTTTATTAAATGTATCAGTTATCGGTTTCACATGCTAA
>NC_048572.1:3012328-3124828 GCF_013265735.2 Oncorhynchus mykiss
TATACCAGTAGGGGAGCCTAAAGATATATCATTTAATTTATAAATATATATATATAAACCAGTAGGGGAGCCTAAAGATATATCATTTAATTTATAAATATATATATATACCAGTAGGGGAGCCTAAAGATATATCATTTAATTTATAAATATATATATATACCAGTAGGGGAGCCTAAAGATATATCATTTAATTTATAAATATATATATATACCAGTAGGGGAGCCTTAAGGTAATAATAGTCCACAGTTAGAGAGAAGAAATTGTAATAAAAAAATAAAAAGATTGTAATAAAATGTAATGTTTGGTTGCACCCTACTGCTCTGTCTGTGTGTGTGTGCGTGCGTGTGTGTGTGTGTGTGTGTGTGTGCGTGTGTGTGTGTGTGTGTGTATGCGTGTATGTGTGTGTGTGTGTATGCGTGTATGCGTGTGTGTGTGTGTGTGTATGTGTGTGTATGTGTGCGTGCGTGTGTGCGTGTGTGTGCGTGTGTGTGTGTGTGTGTGTGTGCGTGTGTGTGTGCGTGTATGTGTGTGTGTGTGTGTATAGGCCCCAGTATGTCCAGCTCTAAGGCAGTACAGACAGTGAACGAGAACTTGAGTCTCGACTTCCCGTCACCGCCCCCGGCCGTCACCGAGGGCAACTATCACTACAACGACCAAGCCCCCGATGACTACCTGTCACTCAAGCCAGGTGTCTCTAGTACACCTTACAGCTCCAGGGTGAGTCACAAATAGTGCCCTATTTGCTCTGTAGTGCACTACTTTTGAACCTTATTCCCTACATACAGTGCCTTGCAAAAGTATTCAGATCGCATGGATTTCTTCACATGTTATTGTGTTACAAAGTGGGATTAAAATCGATTTAATTGTCATTTTTTTGTTGTCAACAATGTACAGAAAATACTCTGTCAAAGTGGGGGGGAAAGTACATATATTTTAGGATAAATAAAAAAAATCATAACTATAGTATAGTCATACTCTGTGTGAAATAACAGGGGTTGGCATGATTTTTAATGACTAACCCTTCCTCTGTCCCCCGTACATACATACAACATCTGTAAGGTCCCTCAGTCTAGTAGTGAATGACTGACCCTTCCTCTGTCCCCCATACATACATACAACATCTGTAAGGTCCCTCAGTCTAGTAGTGAATGACTAACCCTTCCTCTGTCCCTCGTACATACAACATCTGTAAGGTCCCTCGGTCTAGTAGTGAATGACTAACCCTTCCTCTGTCCCCCGTACATACAACATCTGTAAGGTCCCTCGGTCTAGTAGTGAATGACTGACCCTTCCTCTGTCCCCCATACAACATCTGTAAGGTCCCTCGGTCTAGTAGTGAATGACTGACCCTTCCTCTGTCCCCCATACAACATCTGTAAGGTCCCTCGGTCTAGTAGTGAATGACTAATCCTTCCTCTGTCCCTCAGTCTAGTAGTGAATGACTAACCCTTCCTCTGTCCCTCGTACATACAACATCTGTAAGGTCCCTCAGTCTAGTAGTGAATGACTAACCCTTCCTCTGTCCCTCAGTCTAGTAGTGAATGACTGACCCTTCCTCTGTCCCCCATACAACATCTGTAAGGTCCCTCAGTCTAGTAGTGAATGACTAATCCTTCCTCTGTCCCTCAGTCTAGTAGTGAATGACTAACCCTTCCTCTGTCCCTCGTACATACAACATCTGTAAGGTCCCTCAGTCTAGTAGTGAATGACTGACCCTTCCTCTGTCCCTCAGTCTAGTAGTGAATGACTAACCCTTCCTCTGTCCCTCGTACATACAACATCTGTAAGGTCCCTGAACCTGGTTCAGTGTGCTTTACACCATACGATTAAAATAATAATGACACAAACTGAACTAGTAAAAATCATCAGCAATGCTAAGAATATGTTTTTAAAATGTCCACAGTTTCAGCCCCCAATACGGTCTCTGGCAGGCTGTTCCAGAGGCTGGGAGCATAGTAACTATAGGCTGGGGGCATAGTAACTAAAGACATAGTAACTAAAGGCTGGGAGCATAGTAACTAAAGACATAGTAACTAAAGGCTGGGGGCATAGTAACTAAAGGCTGGGGGCATAGTAACTAAAAACATAGTAACTAAAGGCTGGGGGCATAGTAACTAAAGACATAGTAACTAAAGGCTGGGGGCATAGTAACTAAAGACATAGTAACTAAAGGCTGGGGGCATAGTAACTAGAGGCTGGGGGCATAGTAACTAAAGACATAGTAACTAAAGGCTGGGGGCATAGTAACTAGAGGCTGGGGGCATAGTAACTAGAGGCTGGGGGCATAGTAACTAGAGGCTGGGGGCATAGTAACTAGAGGCTGGGAGCATAGTAACTAAAGGCTGGGGGCATAGTAACTAAAGGATGGGAGCATAGTAACTAAAGACATAGTAACTAAAGGCTGGGGGCATAGTAACTAAAGGCTGGGGGCATAGTAACTAAAGACATAGTAACTAAAGGCTGGGGGCATAGTAACTAAAGACATAGTAACTAAAGGCTGGGGGCATAGTAACTAAAGACATATTAACTAAAGGCTGGGGGCATAGTAACTAGAGGCTGGGGGCATAGTAACTAAAGGCTGGGGTTATAGTAACTAGAGGCTGGGGGCATAGTAACTAGAGGCTGGGAGCATAGTAACTAAAGGCTGGGGGCATAGTAACTAAAGGCTGGGGGCATAGTAACTAAAGGATGGGGGCATTGTAACTAAAGACATAGTAACTAAAGGCTGGGGGCATAGTAACTAAAGGCTGGGGGCAGAGTAACTAAAGGCTGGGGGCATTGTAACTAAAGGATGGGGGCATAGTAACTAAAGACATAGTAACTAAAGGCTGGGAGCATAGTAACTAAAGGATGGGGGCATAGTAACTAAAGGCTGGGAGCATAGTAACTAAAGGATGGGGGCATAGGAACTAAAGGATGGGGGCATAGTAACTAAAGGATGGGGGCATAGTAACTAAAGACATAGTAACTAAAGGCTGGGGGCATAGTAACTAAAGGCTGGGGGCATAGTAACTAAAGGATGGGGGCATAGGAACTAAAGGCTGGGAGCATAGTAACTAAAGGATGGGGGCATAGGAACTAAAGGATGGGGGCATAGTAACTAAAGGCTGGGAGCATAGTAACTAAAGGATGGGGGCATAGTAACTAAAGGCTGGGAGCATAGTAACTAAAGGATGGGGGCATAGTAACTAAAGGCTGGGGGCATAGTAACTAAAGGCTGTCTCTCCATGCCTCTTGGTCCTAGGCTTTGGGATAGTTAGAAGGCTGTCTCTCCATGCCTCGTAGTCCTAGGCTTTGGGATAGTTAAAAAGCCAGAACCAGAGGACCTGAGGGACCTACTGGGTACAGAACTTAAAAGCAGGTCTGACATGTATTGGGGGACACAATCGTGGATTGATTTAAAAACCAATAGAAGAATCTGGTCTTGGTCAGTGCCTGTGCTGCGGCATCCTGTATGTTTTGCAGTTGACCAATGGAGAGCATTACAGTAGTCAAGCCTGCTTGTAACATTGTAACATTGGCAGAGCTTAAAGAATTTTGAAAAAATTGTGTGCAAAGCTCTTATAGACTTATCCAAGAATATTTGCTGTAATCGATGCCATACTCAGGGAGCTGAATACTGGGGGAGCTGAATACTCAGGGAGCTGAATACTGGGGGAGCTGAATACTCAGGGAGCTGAATACTCAGGGAGCTGAATACTGGGGGAGCTGAATACTCAGGGAGCTGAATACTCAGGGAGCTGAATACTGGGGGGAGCTGAATACTGGGGGGATCTGAATACTCAGGGAGCTGAATCCTGGGGGAGCTGAATCCTGGGGGAGCTGAATACTGGGGGAGCTGAATACTCGGGGAGCTGAATACCGAGGGAGCTGAATACTCGGGGAGCTGAATACTGGGGGAGCTGAATACTCAGGGAGCTGAATACTGGGGGAGCTGAATACTGGGGGAGCTGAATACTCCGGGAGCTGAATACTAGGGGAGCTGAATACTGGGGGAGCTGAATACTGGGGGAGCTGAATACTGGGGGAGCTGACTACTGCGGGAGCTGAATACTCGGGGAGCTGAATACTGGGGGAGCTGAATACTGGGGGAGCTGAATACTAGGGGAGCTCCAATAAGCCACTCCTCCAATAAGCCATGCCTCCAATAAGCCACTCCTCCAATAAGCCATGCCTCCAATAAGCCACTCCTCCAATAAGCCATGCCTCAATAAGCCACGCCTCCAATAAGCCACTCCTCCAATAAGCCACTCCACCAATAAGCCACGCCTCCAATAAGCCACTCCTCCAATAAGCCACTCCTCCAATAAGCCATGCCTCCAATAAGCCACTCCTCCAATAAGCCACGCCTCCAATAAGCCACCCCTCCAATAAGCCACGCCTCCAATAAGCCACTCCCCCAATAAGTCACGCCTCCAATAAGCCACTCCTACAATAGGCCACGCCTCCAATAAGCCACTCCTCCAATAAGCCACTCCTCCAATAAGCCACTCCTCTAATAAGCCACGCTTCCAATAAGCCACGCCTCCAATAAGCCACTCCTCCAATAAGCCACTCCTCCAATAAGCCACTCCTCCCATAAGCCACTCCTCCCATAAGCCACTCCTCCAATAAGCCACGCCTCCAATAAGCCACTCCTCCAATAAGCCACTCCTCCCATAAGCCACTCCTCCCATAAGCCACTCCTCCAATAAGCCACTCCTCCCATAAGCCACTCCTCCCATAAGCCACGCCCCCAATAAGCCACTCCTCCAATAAGCCACTCCTCCCATAAGCCACTCCTCCCATAAGCCATGCCTCCAATCTGATAGGCTGCTACCTCCTATAATATATCATTGAAAAGGTAAAAAATGTAACCGTTCCCACTGGTTTTGAACAGCTTGTTGATGGAATAACCAAGATGTCCGTACGGATGTCCTCTCTCCCCCTCTCCCTGTGTCTCGCTCTCTCTCCTTCTCTGGACAGGAGGTTGACATAGCAGAGCGAAGGCCGAAGGAGACTGAGGAGAGAAAGGAGAGAGGGGAGCGAGAGAGGGTACAGAAGGAGAGAGAGAGGGAGAAGCAGAGGATTGACCTGGAGTTGGACACACTTGAGGAAAAGACCAAGAGACTGAGAGATGGTGAGAGAACTAGAACCACAGCACCACGTATAACCATATCCTGAACGTACTCTGACCAGCACCACCACGTACAACCATATCCTGAACGTACTCTGACCAGCACCACCACGTATAACCATATCCTGAACGTACTCTGACCAGCACCACCACGTACAACCATATCCTGAACGTACTCTGACCAGCACCACCACGTACAACCATATCCTGAACGTACTCTGACCAGCACCACCACGCGTATAACCATATCCTGAACCATATTTCTCTCTTTCTGTCTCTCTCTCTACACAGGCTGGGAGAAAGAGGAGGAGGAGAGTAAGAGGCTGATCCATAAGGAGGAAGAGAACAGGAAGAGGCGTGGCCAAGTCCAGGAAGAGGTTGCGAGGCGGAACCAAGAGGCGCTAGCCAGTCAGGAAGTGGCGGAGGCAGAGCGTCGCAGGAAGGAGCAACTATTGGCAAAGCTGAGGGAAATTGACAAGCAGAATGAGCCACCCCAGAACGCTGGGCTGTTCTACGAGGTTGACCCAGAACCCCTGGAGTCTAGCTCAGGTTCCACTGCACGTTCTCCTCCACGGCTCTCCGACCCACGGAACCAGAACCCTTCCATCTTCAGCTTCACTGAGCCGGAGGAGATGGGCGGTCTGCGTGGGGGAGCGGGGAGCAGGGAGGGGGGCAAGTCAGGGCGAGGCGGGGCAGAGAGCGGTTTGGGTCCAGGAGCGGGGACTGGGAGGAGAGGGATGAGGGCTCAGAACTCAAGCGAGGACCTGGCTTTCGGTAGCTACGCCCCGTCCTTTGGACGGCCGGCCCCACGAGGGGGTACAGGCTTCCCAACCCCACCGCCGCCCTCGGCTCTGGACGCTCTGCTGGGGCGGTCAGAGAGAGAGGAGAGAGGAGGACCAGGCCCGGGAAAAGAGAGGAAGTCTACTTTGTTGCAGCAGCTCTTTGGCCCCCCATCCAGCCCCTCTCCGATCTCCGACAGCCCCCCAGACGTCCTCCTTAACCCTCCCACTTCCACCCTCACCGGGCCACGCAACTGCAGAGAGGGCTTTTTCCCCTTTGAGCCCAGGGCCCCAACAGGCCCCCTTGGACCCTTCCTTTCCTCCCTCCACGTGACTGAGAGCAGGCCGGCCGTACGAGCCATGGCTTCCTTCGACGACGACATCGAGGAACTCAAACTTTGATCAAATCACTTTTTTAATAGTTTTTTTTATTATTCGTCTGTTGAGTAGGAACTCGCGGTCTGATTAGTCAACGAAGGAGGAAGTGACACTTGGATTGGCCGTTGAGGCTGTTAATCACTATACTAAGGGTGGACCCGGTGGTTGGGTTTTCACAGGGTTTTAAAAGCACTAAGTCGTATTTGTTCTGCTATCAGATCAATCTCAGCCTGGTTATGGACTGTTTTATGTGATAGATCAATGTCTCTCAGTGTGTGTGTCAATACCATGTGTGAATGTTGCTCAGGGGAGTCTGTAAAATCAGGGAAGCAGCAGCATTTTCAGACAGACTTAGGCTCCGCCTCAAATGGTGCCCTAATGAAGACCGCTTTAATGTTGAATGATGCATAGAGGAAGCAGCTGTAATGTTGACAGCTTTATTAACGTTGGTTATTGAATTGTTGCATCAGAGATACATTGTATATACAAAAGTATGTGGACACCCCTTCAAATTAGTGGATTTCACTGTTTCAGCCACACCTGTTGCTGACAGATGTATAAAATTGAGCACACAGCAGCAATGCAATCTCCATAGACAAACATTGTCAGTAGAACGGCCTTGCTGATGAGCTCAGTGACTTTCAACGTGGCACCATCATAGGATGACACCTTTCCAACAAGTCAGTTCGTCAAATTTCTGCCCTGCTAGAGCTGCCCCGGGTTAACTGTAAGTGCTGATATTGTGATGTGGAAACGTCTAGGAGCAACAACGGCTCAGCTGCGAAGTGGTAGGCCACACAAGTTCATAGAACGGGACCGCCGAGTGCTGAAGTGCGTAGCGCATACAAATCGTCTGTTGCAAAACTCACTACCGAGTTCCAAACTGCCTCTGGAAGCAACGTCAGCACAATAACTGTTAGTCGGGACCTTTAGGAAATGGGTTTCCATGGCTGAGCAGCCGCATACAAGCCTAAGATCACCATGTACAATGCCAAGCGTCGGCTGGAGTAAAGCTCGCCGCCATTGGACTCTGGAGCAGTGGAAACGTGTTCTCTGGAGTGATGAATCACACTTCACCATCTGGCAGCGTGACGGATGAATCTGGGTTTAGCAGATGCCAGGAGAACACTACCTGCACCAATGCATATAGCCAACTGTAAAGTTTGGTGGAGGAGGAATAATGGTCTGGGGCTGTTTTCCATGGTTCGGGCCTCTTTGTTCCAGTGAAGGGAAATCTTAACGCTACAACATACAATGACATTTTAGATGATTCTGTGCTTCCAACATTATGGCAACAGTTTGGGGAAGGCCCTTTCCTGTTTCAGCATGACAGTGCCCCCGTGCACAAAGCTAGATCTATACAGAAATGGTTTGTCGAGATTGGTGTGGAAGAACTTGACTGGCCTGCACAGAGCCCTGACCTCAACCCCATTGAACACCTTTGGGAGGAATTGGAATGCCGACTTCGAGTCAGTCCTAATTGCCCAACATCAGTGCCCGAATGGAAGCAAGTCCCGGCAGCAATGTCCCAACATCTAGTGGAAAGCCTTCCCAGAAAAGTGGAGGCTTTATAGCAGCAATGTTCCAACATCTAGTGGAAAGCCTTCCCAGAAGAGTGGAGGCTGTTATAGCAGCAATGTTCCAACATCTAGTGGAAAGCCTTCCCAGAAGAGTGGAGGCTGTTATAGCAGCAATGTTCCAACATCTAGTGGAAAGCCTTCCCAGAAGAGTGGAGGCTGTTATAGCAGCAATGTTCCAACATCTAGTGGAAAGCCTTCCCAGAAGAGTGGAGGCTGTTATAGCAGCAATGTTCCAACATCTAGTGGAAAGCCTTCCCAGAAGAGTGGAGGCTGTTATAGCAGCAATGTTCCAACATCTAGTAGAAAGCCTTCCCAGAAAAGTGGAGGCTTTATAGCAGCAATGTTCCAACATCTAGTGGAAAGCCTTCCCAGAAGAGTGGAGGCTGTTATAGCAGCTAACGGGGGACCAAATCCATATTAATACCCATGATTTTGGAATGAGATGTTGGACAAGCAGGTGTCCACATACTTTTGGTCATGTAGTGTAGCTTGAGTGTACAGCTATTACTTTTATTTTGAAGTGTGCATCAAATGGCACCTTTTTTCCATATTTAGTGCACTACTTTTAACCAGCCCATCGAGCTCTGGCCAAAGTAGTGCACTATATAGGGAATAGGGCTCTGGTCTAAAGTAGTGCACTATATAGGGAATAAGGCTCTGGTCTAAAGTAGTGCACTATATAGGGAATAGGGCTCTGGTCTAAAGTAGTGCACTATATAGGGAATAGGGCTCTGGTCTAAAGTAGTGCACTATATAGGGAATAGGGTTCTGGCCAAAGTAGTGCACTATATAGGGAATAGGGTGCCATTTGGGACTACCTAAGTCGGAGCCCTGAAAGGGCCAAAGGGTACAGACCTGTTTGGCAGTTAGGTTTCAAACTTATAGACTCTTTTAATTTGCTCTTAACCCTCATGAGTCAATTACCCCGCCCTGCGGAAATCAAATTAGCATAATACAAAAATCATCATTAAAAAAATCTGTCTGTTAACGCTAGAGATATATCTGGTTGGCCGAGCTAATAGCTGTGTTTGTCAGATCAGGAGACATCCTGAAAATCCGTCTTCTCACAAAAACATCTGTAGGCTACATGCTATTATGACCCCTCTGTGGGAAGGTGAGTCTCTCACGAACACGTTTATGTATGTTGTGTTGCTCTAGGACACCCAAGGGGTTAAATATGTGTCAAAAATAAAATTGTTTCCTGATCTTTCTTATATCTCTGGTATAAGACAGCCACTTCAGAACTTCCTTTGGAGTTTTTGTTTTGGGGTGGGTGGGGGGGGGGGACTATCTGATGTTCCATGTGTGAATCTGATATTCAAAGCACTTCAATATTTATAGTCAATTCTGAGTTAATAGCAGTAAGGCCAAATGTAATGTTTCATCATTTTAATATATATATTTTGTTATACAGAGGTATGACCAACTTAAAACAATTGCATATGTTAGCTTAGTAGAACACCCCCCCCCCCCCCAGTCTTAACCTCTAAAGCAGTGGTCACCAATCGATTGCGATCTCCAAGGCATTTCTAGTCGATCTCCAAGGCATTTCTAGTCGATCTCCAAGGCATTTCTAGTCGATCTCCAAGGCATTTCTAGTCGATATCCAAGGCATTTCTAGTCGATCTCCAAGGCATTTCTAGTCGATCTCCACGGCATTTCTAGTCGATCTCCAAACATTTCTGTATAAAAGACCCAATGATAAAGCCTTGTGTTCCTATTTTTTTTTATTAGTCTCAGGCTGTTGGTGGTGCAGGCAGCGGCCCTGCGCGCCGGGTGGACAAACTGTTGCCATTTCATGTGTCTGACGGTACCATCTCTGTCTTCCCGGTGGGCCTGGTGAGGAAATCAAGTGCACTATGCTCCCGCTGGCCAATCAGATGGCTCAGATGACCGAGTCTGTAGTAACGTAGCAGGCATAGAAGAAAGCTACAGCAAAGATGATACTGTGAGATTTCAAATCGTTTAAAACCATGACTAGAGAGAGACTGTCAACGAATACAGAGAAGAGCTGCTGTTTTTATGAGTGAGTTCATGTTTAAGGTCTTACTCAGCACTGTCAACACTTAGCATTCAACACTTTTATCAGCCATTAAATGCAGGTTCTTCCTATTTCCACTCAGCGCTACAACAAGCACTGCAGCTGTAATGAATGAGGAGGAAAGTGGATCTACAGGCGTTGTTGTTATTATTAGCGGCTTGGGTCTTTTTTAATATCAAGGAATATTTCACTTTCTCTGTTCATAGGAGTAACAACCTGAATTTGTGTACGAGGCAGAACTAGTGCGACTCGAGTTTCGCCATCAGCTGGAAGACGGTGTCCCTTTTGGGTCAGTGGAGGAAAGGGAGAGAGGAGGGATGTTGAGAGACGGATCCTCAGTCCGCTGCTCTCTCCCTCTGCTGAGACTGACCCTCAGTCTGCTGCTCTCTCCCTCCGCTGAGACTGACCCACAGTCTGCTGCTCTCTCCCTCCGCTGAGACTGACCCTCAGTCTGCTGCTCTCTCCCTCCGCTGAGACTGACCCTCAGTCTGCTGCTCTCTCCCTCTGCTGAGACTGACCCTCAGTCTGCTGCTCTCTCCCTCCGCTGAGACTGACCCTCAGTCTGCTGCTCTCTCCCTCTGCTGAGACTGACCTTCAGTCTGCTGCTCTCTCCCTCTGCTGAGACAGACCCTCAGTCTGCTGCTCTCTCCCTCTGCTGAGACTGACCCTCAGTCTGCTGCTCTCTCCCTCCGCTGAGACAGACCCTCAGTCTGCTGCTCTCTCCCTCTGCTGAGACAGACCCTCAGTCTGCTGCTCTCTCCCTCCGCTGAGACAGACCCTCAGTCTGCTGCTCTCTCCCTCTGCTGAGACTGACCCTCAGTCTGCTGCTCTCTCCCTCTGCTGAGACTGACCCTCAGTCTGCTGCTCTCTCCCTCTGCTGAGACAGACCCTCAGTCTGCTGCTCTCTCCCTCCGCTGAGACAGACCCTCAGTCTGCTGCTCTCTCCCTCTGCTGAGACAGACCCTCAGTCTGCTGCTCTCTCCCTCTGCTGAGACTGACCCTCAGTCTGCTGCTCTCTCCCTCCGCTGAGACAGACCCTCAGTCTGCTGCTCTCTCCCTCCGCTGAGACAGACCCTCAGTCTGCTGCTCTCTCCCTCCGCTGAGACTGACCCTCAGTCTGCTGCTCTCTCCCTCTGCTGAGACGGACCCTCAGTCTGCTGCTCTCTCCCTCCGCTGAGACAGACCCTCAGTCTGCTGCTCTCTCCCTCTGCTGAGACGGACCCTCAGTCTGCTGCTCTCTCCCTCCGCTGAGACTGACCCTCAGTCTGCTGCTCTCTCCCTCTGCTGAGACAGACCCTCAGTCTGCTGCTCTCTCCCTCTGCTGAGACGGACCCTCAGTCTGCTGCTCTCTCCCTCCGCTGAGACTGACCCTCAGTCTGCTGCTCTCTCCCTCTGCTGAGACAGACCGTCAGATGCAGGAACCATCAGCCCAGTAAAATAAAAAGAAAATGATTTAAATGTACCCTATGATCACTCAGCTGTGCTTCAGAAGTAACACAACAATGGATCTATTACCGGTGTGATCATATAGCCTACCTCAAATGTTGAAATAGAATCATTTTTTAAAACGTCCATCACAACAACGCATTGGCAGGTAAATTCAAGCAAAGCCAATGTGTGGTGATAACTTACTGCACAAACCTCATCACTACAGAACTGTTTTTAATGGGTTAATGTTGCATAGGATTACATTTGTTTAGGTCATGTTAATAGAAAAAATCAGAGCGGTAGATCTCGGCTTGCATTTTGACTCAGAAAGTGATCTTGACTTAGATAAGGTTGGTGACCACAGTTGTAAAAGGTTAACGTTCCTCTCTGTGTGTGTGTGTGTGTGTGTGTGTGTGTGTGTGTGTGTGTGTGTGTGTGATTTTCTGGATTTTTTTTCTCATTTTGTCTGTCGTAGTTGAAGTGTACCTATGGTGAAAATTACAGGCCTCTCTCATCTTTTTAAGTGGGAGAACTTGCACAATTGGTGGCTGACTAAATACTTTTTTCCCCCACTGTATGTTGGCATCAGCCTCTCTGTGTTAGTGATGGCTGTTTAACAGTCTGATGGCCTTGAGATAAAAGCTGTTTTTTCAGTCTCTCGGTCCCAACTTTGATGCCCCTGTACCGACCTCGCCTGTACTGACTTTGGTATCTTGATCATTTGCAGCTATTTAAGTCTATCAACAGCGTGAGATTGAGCCTTTGGGGAAGAAAGTGAATTAGCACGGAATAGATTGAGCAATAAAAGCTTGTGGTCTTCTTAAATTAGATAGTTTTTCATATGTGGAGCACAGCACCACGGAGGAGTTGAGAAGGGAGGGGACTCCCTCAAACTTGAATTCCATAGGCTGGGATCCACACTATGCAGCTGTTATTCTATAGGCTGGGATCCTCACTGCAGCTGTTATTCTATAGGCTGGGATCCTCACTGCAGCTGTTATTCTATAGGCTGGGATCCACACTATACAGCTGTTATTCTATAGGCTGGGATCCACACTATGCAGCTGTTATTCTATAGGCTGGGATCCTCACTATGCAGCTGTTATTCTATAGGCTGGGATCCTCACTGCAGCTGTTATTCTATAGGCTGGGATCCTCACTGCAGCTGTTATTCTATAGGCTGGGATCCACACTATACAGCTGTTATTCTATAGGCTGGAATCCACACTATACAGCTGTTATTCTATAGGCTGGGATCCACACTATGCAGCTGTTATTCTATAGGCTGGGATCCACACTATGCAGCTGTTATTCTATAGGCTGGGATCCTCACTATGCAGCTGTTATTCTATAGGCTGGGATCCTCACTGCAGCTGTTATTCTATAGGCTGGGATCCACACTATGCAGCTGTTATTCTATAGGCTGGGATCCACACTATACAGCTGTTATTCTATAGGCTGGGATCCACACTATACAGCTGTTATTCTATAGGCTGGGATCCACACTATACAGCTGTTATTCTATAGGCTGGGATCCACACTATGCAGCTGTTATTCTATAGGCTGGGATCCTCACTATGCAGCTGTTATTCTATAGGCTGGGATCCTCACTGCAGCTGTTATTCTATAGGCTGGGATCCACACTATGCAGCTGTTATTCTATAGGCTGGGATCCACACTATGCAGCTGTTATTCTATAGGCTGGGATCCACACTATACAGCTGTTATTCTATAGGCTGGGATCCACACTATGCAGCTGTTATTCTATAGGCTGGGATCCTCACTGCAGCTGTTATTCTATAGGCTGGGATCCACACTATGCAGCTGTTATTCTATAGGCTGGGATCCACACTATGCAGCTGTTATTCTATAGGCTGGGATCCTCACTATGCAGCTGTTATTCTATAGGCTGGGATCCTCACTGCAGCTGTTATTCTATAGGCTGGGATCCACACTATGCAGCTGTTATTCTATAGGCTGGGATCCACACTATGCAGCTGTTATTCTATAGGCTGGGATCCACACTATGCAGCTGTTATTCTATAGGCTGGGATCCACACTATACAGCTGTTATTCTATAGGCTGGGATCCTCACTGCAGCTGTTATTCTATAGGCTGGGATCCTCACTATGCAGCTGTTATTCTATAGGCTGGGATCCACACTATGCAGCTGTTATTCTATAGGCTGGGATCCTCACTATGCAGCTGTTATTCTATAGGCTGGGATCCTCACTGCAGCTGTTATTCTATAGGCTGGGATCCACACTATGCAGCTGTTATTCTATAGGCTGGGATCCACACTATGCAGCTGTTATTCTATAGGCTGGGATCCACACTATGCAGCTGTTATTCTATAGGCTGGGATCCACACTATACAGCTGTTATTCTATAGGCTGGGATCCTCACTGCAGCTGTTATTCTATAGGCTGGGATCCTCACTATACAGCTGTTATTCTATAGGCTGGGATCCACACTATGCAGCTGTTATTCTATAGGCTGGGATCCTCACTATGCAGCTGTTATTCTATAGGCTGGGATCCTCACTGCAGCTGTTATTCTATAGGCTGGGATCCACACTATGCAGCTGTTATTCTATAGGCTGGGATCCACACTATGCAGCTGTTATTCTATAGGCTGGGATCCACACTATACAGCTGTTATTCTATAGGCTGGGATCCTCACTGCAGCTGTTATTCTATAGGCTGGGATCCTCACTATACAGCTGTTATTCTATAGGCTGGGATCCTCACTATGCAGCTGTTATTCTATAGGCTGGGATCCACACTATACAGCTGTTATTCTATAGGCTGGGATCCTCACTGCAGCTGTTATTCTATAGGCTGGGATCCACACTATACAGCTGTTATTCTATAGGCTGGGATCCTCACTGCAGCTGTTATTCTATAGGCTGGGATCCTCACTATGCAGCTGTTATTCTATAGGCTGGGATCCACACTATGCAGCTGTTATTCTATAGGCTGGGATCCACACTATGCAGCTGTTATTCTATAGGCTGGGATCCACACTATGCAGCTGTTATTCTATAGGCTGGGATCCACACTATGCAGCTGTTATTCTATAGGCTGGGATCCACACTATGCAGCTGTTATTCTATAGGCTGGGATCCTCACTATGCAGCTGTTATTCTATAGGCTGGGATCCACACTATGCAGCTGTTATTCTATAGGCTGGGATCCACACTATACAGCTGTTGCAAGAGCCCCTTTTTCACTGGCTGTCCACTGGTCACCAGCGGGAAGTGTGCTTCAATGTAGTTATCAATAATAATAGTGAAATGATAGATCAGCAGTGTGATTCACATCGATGCTCAATAATAAGTCAAATCAAATGATCAAATCAAATTGTATTTGTCAACAGGTGTAGACTAACAGTGAAATGCTTACTTACGGGCCCTTCCCAACCACGCAGAGAGAAAGAAAATAGAGAAATAATAGGAAAGGAATAACACGTAATAATAAATACACAATGAGTAACGATAACTTGGCTATACAAGGGGTACCAGTACTGAGGTAATAACTTGGCTATACAAGGGGTACCAGTAATAATAAATACACAATGAGTAACGATAACTTGGCTATACAAGGGGTACCAGTACTGAGGTAATAACTTGGCTATACAAGGGGTACCAGTACTGAGGTAATAACTTGGCTATACAAGGGGTACCAGTAATAATAAATACACAATGAGTAACGATAACTTGGCTATACAAGGGGTACCAGTACTGAGGTAATAACTTGGCTATGTACACATGGTACCAGTACTGAGGTAATAACTTGGCTATGTACACATGGTACCAGTACTGAGGTAATAACTTGGCTATGTACACATGGTACCAGTACTGAGTTGATGTGCAGCAGTATGAGGTAATAACTAGGCTATGTTCACATGGTACCAGTACTGAGGTAATAACTAGGCTATGTTCACATGGTACCAGTACTGAGGTAATAACTAGGCTATGTACACATGGTACCAGTACTGAGGTAATAACTTGGCTATGTTCACATGGTACCAGTACTGAGGTAATAACTTGGCTATGTACACATGGTACCAGTACTGAGGTAATAACTAGGCTATGTTCACATGGTACCAGTACTGAGGTAATAACTAGGCTATGTACACATGGTACCAGTACTGAGGTAATAACTTGGCTATGTTCACATGGTACCAGTACTGAGGTAATAACTTGGCTATGTACACATGGTACCAGTACTGAGGTAATAACTAGGCTATGTTCACATGGTACCAGTACTGAGGTAATAACTAGGCTATGTACACATGGTACCAGTACTGAGGTAATAACTAGGCTATGTTCACATGGTACCAGTACTGAGGTAATAACTAGGCTATGTACACATGGTACCAGTACTGAGGTAATAACTAGGCAATGTACACATGGTACCAGTACTGAGGTAATAACTAGGCTATGTTCACATGGTACCAGTACTGAGGTAATAACTAGGCTATGTTCACATGGTACCAGTACTGAGGTAATAACTAGGCTATGTACACATGGTACCAGTACTGAGGTAATAACTAGGCTATATACACATGGTACCAGTACTGAGGTAATAACTAGGCTATGTTCACATGGTACCAGTACTGAGGTAATAACTAGGCTATGTTCACATGGTACCAGTACTGAGGTAATAACTAGGCTATGTACACATGGTACCAGTACTGAGGTAATAACTAGGCTATGTACACATGGTACCAGTACTGAGGTAATAACTAGGCTATATACACATGGTACCAGTACTGAGGTAATAACTAGGCTATGTTCACATGGTACCAGTACTGAGGTAATAACTAGGCTATGTTCACATGGTACCAGTACTGAGTGGATGTGCAGCAGTATGAGGTAGTTTGAGGTAGATATGTACACATGACTAGGAATAAAATGACAGAGAGTAAACAGCAGCAACAGCGTATGTGACGAGTATAAAGAGTGCAGAAAGGGTTAATGCAGAAAGACTGGCTAGATTGTAACGGCAGATTTCCTCCTCTTCGTCTGAAGAGGTGTAAGGATCGGACCAAAACGCAGCGTGGTAAGTGTCCATGTTTTAATAGAAAAGACTGAACACTATGAAATACAAAAACAATAACGTGAATGTAAACGAACCGAAATAGTCCCGTGTGGCACAAACACTGACACAGGAAACAAACACCCACAAACCAACAGTGAAACCCAGGCTACCTAAATATGGTTCTCAATCAGGGACAATGATAAACAGCTGCCTCTGATTGAGAACCATATCAGGCCAAACATAGAAATGGAAAAACACACATAGACTGCCCACCCCAACTCACGCCCTGGCCATACTAAATAAAGACAAAACAAAGGAAATAAAGGTCAGAACGTGACATAGCTATTGATTAACTTTTGAACTATTTAGCAGTCTTATGGCTTGGGGGTAGAAGCTGTTCAGGGTCCTGTTGGTTTCTATACTTGGTGCGTCGTAGGCCACGTGCCATGCGGTATCAGAGAGAACAGTCTATGACTTGGGTGGCTGGATGCCAAGCAGTTGCCATACCAGGCGGTGATAAGGTCAGTCATGAAGTTCTCGATGGTGCAGCTGTATCACTTTCTGAGAATCGGAGGGCCCTCAGGCTCCCGAGGCGAAAGCGATGTCCTCTTCACAACTGTGTTGGTGTGTGTGGACCATGATACATCCTTAGTGATGTGAACACCAAGGAACTTGAAGCTCTCGGCCTTTCATTTCCTGTAGTCCACAATCATCTCATTTGTCTTGCTCACGTTGAGGGAGAGGTTGTTGTCCTGGCACCACACTGCATCTCATCGTTGTCGGTGATCAGGCCTACCACTGTTGTGTCATCAGCAAACTTAATGATGGTGTTGGAGTTGTGCTTGGCCACGCAGTCGTGGGTGAACAGGGAGTAAATGTTGTTGAGGGTCAGTGTGGCGGATGTGTCGTTGATTTACCCTCACTACCTGGGGGCGACGCGTCAGGAAGTACAGGATCCAGTCCTTTGCTTAGTGATGAACTTGGAGGGCATGAACTGTGCTGTAGTTAATTAACAGCATTCTCACATAGGTGTTCCTTTTGTCCAGGTGGAAAAAGGCCAATGTGGAGTGCAATAGAGATTGCGTCATCTGTGGATCTGTTGGGGCGGTGTGTGAATTGGAGTGGGTCAAGGGGGGGTTTGGGATGATGGTGTTGACGTGAGCCATGACCAATAATCAAGATGAGATAAAACTAGAGCCTGCGGGACTTGCTTTGTGGAGTGTGGTATCAAAAAAGCCAAGCATCTCTTTATCACAGACAGCCCTCTAACCATTTATACAACCATTGAATCTATACGTTTACAATCTAAGGTAATGCCAATTTAGTCTCCTCAACTTGCACAACCACCACATCCTTCATTACCAGATTCAGCTGAAGTCAAAAACTTAGGAAATGATTTGTAACAAATACAATGCTGTTAGATTTAGAGATGTTCAGGACCAGTTTCTTGCTGGTCACCAATTCTAAATGGATTGTAACTGTTTGTTACAGGTTTCAGTGACATTAGCTATGGTTGCTGAACGCATGTATGGTTGAATCATGAGCATACATAGACTCACAGATTTTGTTTAATGCCAGTGGCAGGTCATTGGTAAAAATATAAAAGAGTAGAGGTCCAAGAGAGCTGCCCTGCGGTACACCACACCTTACATGTTTAACATTAGAGAAGGTTCCATTAAAGAAAACCTTATTTGTTCTATTAGACCTGCAGTTCCCAAACTAGGGTTCGTGACCTCATGTGGGGTCACCTGATAAAAATGGGGTTGCAGGAGAATTTCCAAAATCCTGATATATATACAGTTAAAGTCAACAGAGTGGACACACCTACTCATTCAAGGGTTTTTATTTATTTGTACTATTCTACACTATAGAATAATAGTGAAGACGTCAAAACTATTAAATAACACATAGAAAGAACCATGTAGTAACCAAAAAAAGTGTTAAACAAATCTAAATATATTTTATATTTGAGATTCTTCACAGTAGCCACCCTTTGCCTTGATGACAGCGTTGCACACTCTTGGCATTCTCTCAACCAGCTTAACCTGGAATGCTTTTCCAACAGTCTTGATGGAGTTCCCACATATGCTGAGCACCTGTTGGTTGCTTTTCCTTCAATCTGCAGTCCAAATCATCTCAAACAACTCAATTATGTTGAGGTTGGGTGATTGTTGAAGCCAGGTAATCCGATGCATCACTCCCATCTTGCTCAAGTAGCCCTTACACAGCCAGGAGGTGTGTTGGGTCATTGTCCTCTTCAAAAACAAATGATTGTCCAACTAAGAGCAAACCAGATGGGTTGGCGTATCGCAGCAGAATGCTGTGGTAGCCATGCTGGTTCAGTGTGCCTTGAATTCTAAACAAATCCCAGTGTCACCAGCAAAGCACCCCCACACCATCACATCTCCTCCTCCATGTTTCATGGTGGGAACCACAGATAGGTAGATCATCCGTTCACCTACTCTGCATCTCACAAAGACACAGCGGTTGGAACCAAAAATCTCAAATTTGGACTCATCAGACCAAAGGACAGATTTCAACCGGTCTAATGTCCATCCGTCGTGTTTCTTGGCCCAAACAAGTCTCTTCTTCTTATTGGTTTCCTTTAGTAGTGTTTCCTTTGCAGCAATTTGACATGAAGGTCTGATTCACCAAATAGGGCTATCTTCTCTATACCACCCTTACCTTGTCACACCCCAGCGGATTGGCTCAAACGCATTAAGAAGGAAAGAAGGAAAGAAATTCCACAAATGATCTTTTAACAAAGCACACATGTAAATATCTTGTTTATATTTTGTAAATGCCAGAACTGTTACCTGGATTAAGCCATCGCCCTATAAAAACAGGGCGGCAGGTAGCCTAGTGGTTAGAGCGTTGGTGGATCAAATCCCAGAGCTGACAAGGTAAAACTGTCGTTCTGCCCCTGAACAAGACAGTTAACCCACTGTTCCTAGGCCGTCATTATAAATAAGAATTTGTTCTTAACTGACTTGCCTAGTTAAATACAATTCAAAAAATACAGACACTAAATAACATATTTAATTCATTAGTTTCATCTACACAAGCCTAACCAAAAAGGGGGTAACCTATAGTCAGGGCTCAATATCCTCATTAAAGTTATCCCATTTTTGCTGTTGTTGGGATATGAGAGCAATCTAATCAGACTTCCCTCTACCTATTTATGCCACAATACGCGTGTTCAAAGGAGGGTACAAGTAATGATGAGTTTATGGCATAATCATTGGGTCCAAGCCTCCACAAACAGTTCCAAAGGAGGGTCCTAGTAATGATGAGTTTATGGCATTATCATTGGGTCCAAGCCTCCACAAACAGTTCCAAAGGAGGGTCCTAGTAATGATGAGTTTATGGCATTATCATTGGGTCCAAGCCTCCACAAACAGTTCCAAAGGAGGGTCCTAGTAATGATGAGTTTATGGCATTATCATTGGGTCCTAGCCTCCACAAACAGTTCCAAAGGAGGGTCCTAGTAATGATGAGTTTATGGCATTATCATTGGGTCCTAGCCTCCACAAACAGTTCCAAAGGAGGGTCCTAGTAATGATGAGTTTATGGCATTATCATTGGGTCCTAGCCTCCACAAACAGTTCCAAAGGAGGGTCCTAGTAATGATGAGTTTATGGCATTATCATTGGGTCCTAGCCTCCACAAACAGTTCCAAAGGAGGGTCCTAGTAATGATGAGTTTATGGCATTATCATTGGGTCCAAGCCTCCACAAACGGTTCCAAAGGAGGGTCCTAGTAATGATGAGTTTATGGCATTATCATTGGGTCCAAGCCTCCACAAACAGTTCCAAAGGAGGGTCCTAGTAATGATTAATTTATGGCATTATCATTGGGTCCTAGCCTCCACAAACAGTTCCAAAGGAGGGTCCTAGTAATGATGAGTTTATGGCATTATCATTGGGTCCTAGCCTCCACAAACAGTTCCAAAGGAGGGTCCTAGTAATGATGAGTTTATGGCATTATCATTGGGTCCAAGCCTCCACAAACAGTTCCAAAGGAGGGTCCTAGTAATGATGAGTTTATGGCATTATCATTGGGTACAAGCCTCCACAAACAGTTCCAAAGGAGGGTCCTAGTAATGGTGAGTTTATGGCATTATCATTGGGTCCAAGCCTCCACAAACAGTTCCAAAGGAGGGTCCTAGTAATGATGAGTTTATGGCATTATCATTGGGTCCAAGCCTCCACAAACAGTTCCAAAGGAGGGTCCTAGTAATGATGAGTTTATGGCATAATCATTGGGTCCAAGCCTCCACAAACAGTTCCAAAGGAGGGTCCTAGTAATGATGAGTTTATGGCATTATCGTTGGGTACAAGCCTCCACAAACAGTTCCAAAGGAGGGTCCTAGTAATGGTGAGTTTATGGCATTATCATTGGGTCCAAGCCTCCACAAACAGTTCCAAAGGAGGGTCCTAGTAATGATGAGTTTATGGCATTATCATTGGGTCCAAGCCTCCACAAACAGTTCCAAAGGAGGGTCCTAGTAATGATGAGTTTATGGCATTATCATTGGGTCCAAGCCTCCACAAACAGTTCCAAAGGAGGGTCCTAGTAATGATGAGTTTATGGCATTATCATTGGGTCCTAGCCTCCACAAACAGCTCCAAAAACTGCCAGAAGAGGAAGCAGAAGGAGCAGTTCGACCTTTATCTCTCAGTACATCTCTAACGGTCTTGTTGATGGTATCACGTTAACTTATATACTATAATAACGTATATACTATAGTAACGTATATACTTTAGTAACCTATATACCATAATAACATATATACTATAGTAACGTATTTACTTTAGTAACTTATATACCATAATAACATATATACTATAGTAATTTATACTATAATAACATAAATACTATAATAACATATACTATATTAACTTATATACTATAATAACGTAACTATGATAGCATAAACTACAATAACATACATCTATTATAACTTAAATATAATAACATATACTATAATAACATATACTAACATATATATATATATATATACAAAAAAATACCTTTATTTAAGGAAACATTTCTGTAACTTAATGTTTTTGTTGACATAGTTGTTCAAAGTGTCTATTTCACCCTATTTGTATGTGTACCCCTTTGTAAAAACAGTAGTGTTTCTGTTGTTGAATTAAATAAAACAAAGTAATCTACATATTTTGCTTCTGTCACAGTTGCTTCCGCGTTGGCTCCATCGCAGCCGGGGGGCACGGGGCTAACGGTCTCAATGGCGCCCTAGTCCTATGGGTCCTGGTCAAAAGCAGTGCACTATAAAGGGAATATGGCGCCATTTGGGAGACCAGGAGGCCGAGACTTGACTGGCATTCCCGAGGCGTCTCCTGGCAACCTCGGTCTCCTGACTCAACTGTTTTTGCCCCTATGCTCCCCAACGAGTGATGGGCATTCCGAGTAATTTTGGTGAGTCGGCTCAATTGGCTCGGTTCACGTAAAGTAGCCGGCTCATTTGGCTCCAAACCGAAAAACGTTGTTTTGAGCTTAAAAAGGAGTAGCAGTATGCAAATAAGCGAGACAAATGAACGGCTCTTTCACCGATGAGATTCGGTTCCCGACGTTGAACAAAAAGATTCATTCAAAAAGAGCCGTTCGCTCGTGAACGACCCATCACTATCCCCTACATTTAAACAAGTGGACTGAATTTGGACTGAAATAACTGTTACTTATATCACTTATAGCGGGTGTACGCAAGCTGCTCTTCAATGAATTGCCTTTAATCAGGGATGGACTGGATTTAATCCGATCGCGCAATAGGTTACGAGAACGATCCAGGTAAATGTGCGCCATGCATGCGTCTGATTTAGTTTGGTAATAGGGGATTCCTACACTGCTTTACATTCTATTACATTCAGGCCTACACAAGAGAAAAATACTTGAGCATGATGTATTTTAGCCGTAGAAAAAGCTATACGGCGATAGAACAGCGCAACATGTAACATTATTGGTGTATCCAATGAATTGGAATATCACATTGCGCATTTCAATAAATGTATCATCTTCAATCTCTGAAGTCATTCAGTCATTCAAACGTCATAATATACTACTGCGTAACGCAGCACAGTGCTGTAAGGGCTAATCTAAAAAAAAACATTTTAAAAAGGGTTTCTCCCCGGAAAATGAAATGCCAGAAGCTGCCATGAGAATTTCGACGCGGTTGAAATATTAACTCGGACTATATGCGTAGCCTAATGTCTGGCCTTTTCTCACGGTAGCTCTAATGACGGGTAAACGCTTTGTAGATACAGTTTACATATTCAGAACAGGCTTCGATCTTACTGCAATGTTGTTGCAAAAGAGGATACAGCCTAATGCAAATAAATAGAGGGCACAGTGCACGCATTGTTTCGTATTTATTTAGCGCACATTATTTTATCACAGTTCCTTGTTGATCAATATAATATCTCTATAGCCTTCTGTATGATCAATAGTGATATTTATGTGTGTGTGTGTGTGTGTGTGTGTGTGTGTGTGAGAGAGAGACAATGCACATGTTTTCTGAACAACAGTCTCAGTCAAGATATTCCATGCAGCACGTAGTCATGACTACAAGAGTGAACATTAAAAGTTCAGCAGTATCCTGATTAAGAAAAGTTTTTTTGTCTACAAAAGAGTCAGATCTGAATAAAGATGAGAAAAAAAAACGGAATTCTATGTTACTGGACTGGGCTGAATCACCAAACACTAAATGTCATGTTACTGGACTGAATCACCAAACACTAAATGTCATGTTACTGAACCACCAAACACTAAATGTCATGTTACTGAACCACCAAACACTAAATGTCATGTTACTGGACTGAATCACCAAACACTAAATGTTATGTTACTGGGCTGAATCACCAAACACTAAATGTCCTGTTACTGGACTGAATCACCAAACACTAAATGTCATGTTACTGAACCACCAAACACTAAATGTCATGTTACTGGACTGAATCACCAAACACTAAATGTCATGTTACTGAATCACCAAACACTAAATGTCCTGTTACTGAACTGAATCACCAAACACTAAATGTCATGTTACTGGACTGGGCTGAATCCCCAAACACTAAATGTCCTGTTACTGAACTGAACTGAACCACCAAACACTAAATGTCATGTTACTGGACTGGACTGAATCACCAAACACTAAATGTCATGTTACTGAACTGAACTGAACCACCAAACACTAAATGTCATGTTACTGAACCACCAAACACTAAATGTCATGTTACTGGACTGAATCACCAAACACTAAATGTTATGTTACTGGGCTGAATCACCAAACACTAAATGTCCTGTTACTGGACTGAATCACCAAACACTAAATGTCATGTTACTGAACCACCAAACACTAAATGTCATGTTACTGGACTGAATCACCAAACACTAAATGTCATGTTACTGAATCACCAAACACTAAATGTCCTGTTACTGAACTGAATCACCAAACACTAAATGTCATGTTACTGGACTGGGCTGAATCCCCAAACACTAAATGTCCTGTTACTGAACTGAACTGAACCACCAAACACTAAATGTCATGTTACTGGACTGGACTGAATCACCAAACACTAAATGTCATGTTACTGAACTGAACTGAATCACCAAACACTAAATGTCATGTTACTGAACTGAATCACCAAACACTAAATGTCATGTTACTGAACTGAATCACCAAACACTGTCATGTTACTGAACCACCAAACACTAAATGTCATGTTACTGAACCACCAAACACTAAATGTCATGTTACTGGACTGAATCACCAAACACTAAATGTCATGTTACTGAACTGAATCACCAAACACTAAATGTCATGTTACTGAACCACCAAACACTAAATGTCATGTTACTGGACTGAATCACCAAACACTAAATGTCATGTTACTGGACTGAATCACCAAACACTAAATGTCCTGTTACTGAACTGAATCACCAAACACTAAATGTCCTGTTACTGAACTGAATCACCAAACACTAAATGTCCTGTTACTGAACCACCAAACACTAAATGTCATGTTACTGGACTGAATCACCAAACACTAAATGTCATGTTACTGAACTGAATCACCAAACACTAAATGTCATGTTACTGAACTGAATCACCAAACACTAAATGTCATGTTACTGAACCACCAAACACTAAATGTCATGTTACTGAACCACCAAACACTAAATGTCATGTTACTGAACTGAATCACCAAACACTAAATGTCATGTTACTGAACTGAATCACCAAACACTAAATATCATGTTACTGAACCACCAAACACTAAACGTCATGTTACTGGACTGGACTGAGTCACCACCCACTGAACAGAGTGCCCCATGGTGAAGGTGGGGTTATGGTATCGGCAGGCATAACCTACGGACAACGAACACAATTGCATTTTATCGATGGCAATTTTAATGCACAGAGTTACTGTGACAAGATCCTGAGGCCCATTGTTGTGCCATTCATCCACCTTCATCACCTCATGTTTCAGCATGATAATGCACGGCCCCAATTCCTGGAGGCTGAAAATGTCTCAGTTCTTCCATGGTCTGCATACTCACCAGACATGTCACCCATTGAGCATGTTTGGGATGCTCTGGATCGATGTATACGACAGCGTGTTCCAGTTCCCACCAATATCCAGCAACTTCTCACACCCATTGAAGAGGAGTGGGACAACATTCCACAGGCCACAATCAACAGCCTGATCAACTCCATGTGAAGGAGATGTGTCACATTGCATGACGCAAATGGTGGTCACACCATATACGGACTGGTTTTCTGATCTACGCGCACTACCTTTAAAAAAATAATCACGTGAAATCAATGTATTAGGGACTAATGAATTTATTTCAATTGACTAATATCCATATATGAAATATAACTCAGTAAAATATTTAAAAATCGTTACATATTGCGTTTATATTTTGTTGTTCAGTGTTATAAGACAAGAGAGAGGAGAGGTGTGTTTGGCAGGACTGCTGATCTCTGTAAGATCATTGGTCGATGCGTTGTATTACTTAAGGTTGGAGAGATTAGGTCTGGGGCATGTATCAACCGTCTCAGAGTAGGAGTGCTGACATAGGATGTATTAATTAAGGTTGGAGAGATTAGGTCTGGGGCATGTATCAACCGTCTCAGAGTAGGAGTGCTGACATAGGATGTATTAATTAAGGTTGGAGAGATTAGGTCTGGGGCATGTATCAACCGTCTCAGAGTAGGAGTGCTGACATAGGATGTATTAATTAAGGTTGGAGAGATTAGGTCTGGGGCATGTATCAACCGTCTCAGAGTAGGAGTGCTGACATAGGATGTATTAATTAAGGTTGGAGAGATTAGGTCTGGGGCATGTATCAACCGTCTCAGAGTAGGAGTACTGACATAGGATGTATTAATTAAGGTTGGAGAGATTAGGTCTGGGGCATGTATCAACCGTCTCAGAGTAGGAGTGCTGACATAGGATGTATTAATTAAGGTTGGAGAGATTAGGTCTGGGGCATGTATCAACCGTCTCAGAGTAGGAGTGCTGACAGGATGTATTAATTAAGGTTGGAGAGATTAGGTCTGGGGCATGTATCAACCATCTCAGAGTAGGAGTGCTGATCTCTGTAAGATCATTGGTCGATGTGTTGTATTAATTAAGGTTGGAGAGATTAGGTCTGGGGCATGTATCAACCGTCTCAGAGTAGGAGTGCTGACATAGGATGTATTAATTAAGGTTGGAGAGATTAGGTCTGGGGCATGTATCAACCGTCTCAGAGTAGGAGTGCTGACATAGGATGTATTAATTAAGGTTGGAGAGATTAGGTCTGGGGCATGTATCAACCGTCTCAGAGTAGGAGTGCTGACATAGGATGTATTAATTAAGGTTGGAGAGATTAGGTCTGGGGCATGTATCAACCGTCTCAGAGTAGGAGTGCTGACATAGGATGTATTAATTAAGGTTGGAGAGATTAGGTCTGGGGCATGTATCAACCGTCTCAGAGTAGGAGTACTGACATAGGATGTATTAATTAAGGTTGGAGAGATTAGGTCTGGGGCATGTATCAACCGTCTCAGAGTAGGAGTGCTGACATAGGATGTATTAATTAAGGTTGGAGAGATTAGGTCTGGGGCATGTATCAACCGTCTCAGAGTAGGAGTGCTGACAGGATGTATTAATTAAGGTTGGAGAGATTAGGTCTGGGGCATGTATCAACCATCTCAGAGTAGGAGTGCTGATCTCTGTAAGATCATTGGTCGATGTGTTGTATTAATTAAGGTTGGAGAGATTAGGTCTGGGGCATGTATCAACCGTCTCAGAGTAGGAGTGCTGACATAGGATGTATTAATTAAGGTTGGAGAGATTAGGTCTGGGGCATGTATCAACCGTCTCAGAGTAGGAGTGCTGACATAGGATGTATTAATTAAGGTTGGAGAGATTAGGTCTGGGGCATGTATCAACCGTCTCAGAGTAGGAGTGCTGACATAGGATGTATTAATTAAGGTTGGAGAGATTAGGTCTGGGGCATGTATCAACCGTCTCAGAGTAGGAGTGCTGACATAGGATGTATTAATTAAGGTTGGAGAGATTAGGTCTGGGGCATGTATCAACCGTCTCAGAGTAGGAGTACTGACATAGGATGTATTAATTAAGGTTGGAGAGATTAGGTCTGGGGCATGTATCAACCGTCTCAGAGTAGGAGTGCTGACATAGGATGTATTAATTAAGGTTGGAGAGATTAGGTCTGGGGCATGTATCAACCGTCTCAGAGTAGGAGTGCTGGCAGGATGTATTAATTAAGGTTGGAGAGATTAGGTCTGGGGCATGTATCAACCATCTCAGAGTAGGAGTGCTGATCTCTGTAAGATCATTGGTCGATGTGTTGTATTAATTAAGGTTGGAGAGATTAGGTCTGGGGCATGTATCAACCGTCTCAGAGTAGGAGTGCTGACATAGGATGTATTAATTAAGGTTGGAGAGATTAGGTCTGGGGCATGTATCAACCGTCTCAGAGTAGGAGTGCTGACATAGGATGTATTAATTAAGGTTGGAGAGATTAGGTCTGGGGCATGTATCAACCGTCTCAGAGTAGGAGTGCTGACATAGGATGTATTAATTAAGGTTGGAGAGATTAGGTCTGGGGCATGTATCAACCGTCTCAGAGTAGGAGTGCTGACATAGGATGTATTAATTAAGGTTGGAGAGATTAGGTCTGGGGCATGTATCAACCGTCTCAGAGTAGGAGTACTGACATAGGATGTATTAATTAAGGTTGGAGAGATTAGGTCTGGGGCATGTATCAACCGTCTCAGAGTAGGAGTGCTGACATAGGATGTATTAATTAAGGTTGGAGAGATTAGGTCTGGGGCATGTATCAACCGTCTCAGAGTAGGAGTGCTGACAGGATGTATTAATTAAGGTTGGAGAGATTAGGTCTGGGGCATGTATCAACCATCTCAGAGTAGGAGTGCTGATCTCTGTAAGATCATTGGTCGATGTGTTGTATTAATTAAGGTTGGAGAGATTAGGTCTGGGGCATGTATCAACCGTCTCAGAGTAGGAGTGCTGACATAGGATGACATTTCTACCACATTGTTGAATACTTGTTTCTGATTGGTTTGAAAGGCATGCTAGGTTGTGCTTTATTTCTCTGTAATGCACGGCAACAACCAACAGCTATGAAGAGGTTCCCAACCAAACCATATCGGTAGTTAGTTCTATTTGCACGGTTGTTATACAACAAAAACATTTGTTACTGATTCTACAACGTTTGTCATTGGCTTGATGGTTATTCTAGTCTGTATTGTAACAGTGGTTTCTCTAAACCTCTCCTCGGGGACCTCCATCTTGTTCAAAGGATTTGATTTGATCCAGAGCTAAACACACCTGATTCAACATGAATCAGAATAGAGTCAACATGAATCAGAATGGAGTCAACATGAATCAGAATGGTTTCAACATGAATCAGAATTGTTTCAACATGAATCAGAATGGTTTCAACATGAATCAGAATGGTTTCAACATGAATCAGAATGGATTCAACATGAATCAGAATGGATTCAACATGAATCAGAATGGAGTCAACATGAATCAGAATGGTTTCAACATGAATCAGAATGGTTTCAACATGGATCAGAATGGATTCAACATGAATCAGAATGGAGTCAACATGAATCAGAATGGAGTCAACATGAATCAGAATGGATTCAACATGAATCAGAATGGAGTCAACATGAATCAGAATGGTTTCAACATGAATCAGAATGGTTTCAACATGAATCAGAATGGATTCAACATGAATCAGAATGGAGTCAACATGAATCAGAATGGATTCAACATGAATCAGAATGGAGTCAACATGAATCAGAATGGAGTCAACATGAATCAGAATGGAGTCAACATGAATCAGAATGGTTTCAACATGAATCAGAATGGTTTCAACATGAATCAGAATGGTTTCAACATGAATCAGAATGGTTTCAACATGAATCAGAATGGATTCAACATGAATCAGAATGGAGTCAACATGAATCAGAATGGATTCAACATGAATCAGAATGGAGTCAACATGAATCAGAATGGAGTCAACATGAATCAGAATGGAGTCAACATGAATCAGAATGGTTTCAACATGAATCAGAATGGTTTCAACATGAATCAGAATGGTTTCAACATGAATCAGAATGGATTCAACATGAATCAGAATGGTTTCAACATGAATCAGAATGGTTTCAACATGAATCAGAATGGATTCAACATGAATCCGATTGGATTCAACATGAATCAGAATGGATTCAACATGAATCAGAATGGATTCAACATGAATCAGAATGGAGTCAACATGAATCAGAATGGAGTCAACATGAATCAGAATGGATTCAACCTGAATCAGAATTGATTCAACATTAATCAGAATGAATTCAACATGAATCAGAATGGATTCAACATGAATCAGAATGGATTCAACATGAATCAGAATTAATTCAAGATGTTAATTCATTATGAATGAATTTATTATGAAGCCATTGAAAAGATGACTCCAGTGAGCTAGTTCAGAGCTATAACATTTGAGAACAGAGGTTTGAGAACCCCTGCATTCTAATCAAATCAAACTTTATTTATACAGAACATTTCAGACATGGAACACAGCACAATGTGCTTCACAGGAAAAAACTATGAAAATATTAACTGAAATATTTACTACACAACATGAGGATAAAAAATGAATTATATTATCCATTATGACAACTGTCTTAGTTACTATGGATTTTAATGTAAATGTACATTATGTGTGATAGGCAGGTCAGTGATCAATGACCTGATAGAAATTAAACCAAGGGCATGTTTCATGTCAGACAGTACCTGTATACTGTACGGCTGCATTCCAAACGGTTCCCTGTTACCTGTATACTGTACGTCTGCATTCCAAACGGTTTCCTGTTACCTGTATACTGTACGGCTGCATTCCAAACGGTTTCCTGTTACCTATATACTGTACGGCTGCATTCCAAACAGTACTGCTGCATTCCAAACGGTTCCCTGTTACCTATATACTGTACGGCTGCATTCCAAACGGTTCCCTGTTACCTATATACTGTACGGCTGCATTCCAAACGGTTTCCTGTTACCTATATACTGTACGGCTGCATTCCAAACGGTTTCCTGTTACCTATATACTGTACGGCTGCATTCCAAACGGTTTCCTGTTACCTATATACTGTACGGCTGCATTCCAAACAGTTTCCTGTTACCTATATACTGTACGGCTGCATTCCAAACGGTTCCCTGTTACCTATATACTGTACGGCTGCATTCCAAACGGTTTCCTGTTACCTATATACTGTACGGCTGCATTCCAAACGGTTCCCTGTTACCTGTATACTGTACGGCTGCATTCCAAACGGTTTCCTGTTACCTATATACTGTACGGCTGCATTCCAAACGGTTTCCTGTTACCTGTATACTGTACGGCTGCATTCCAAACGGTTTCCTGTTACCTATATACTGTACAGCTGCATTCCAAACGGTTCCCTGTTACCTATATACTGTACGGCTGCATTCCAAACGGTTTCCTGTTACCTATATACTGTACGGCTGCATTCCAAACGGTTCCCTGTTACCTATATACTGTACGGCTGCATTCCAAACGGTTTCCTGTTACCTATATACTGTACGGCTGCATTCCAAACGGTTCCCTGTTACCTATATACTGTACGGCTGCATTCCAAACGGTTTCCTGTTACCTATATACTGTACGGCTGCATTCCAAACGGTTCCCTGTTACCTATATACTGTACGGCTGCATTCCAAACGGTTCCCTGTTACCTATATACTGTACGGCTGCATTCCAAACAGTACTGCTGCATTCCAAACGGTTCCCTGTTACCTATATACTGTACGGCTGCATTCCAAACGGTTTCCTGTTACCTATATACTGTACGGCTGCATTCCAAACGGTTCCCTGTTACCTATATACTGTACGGCTGCATTCCAAACGGTTCCCTGTTACCTAAATACTGTACGGCTGCATTCCAAACGGTTCCCTGTTACCTATATACTGTACGGCTGCATTCCAAACGGTTCCCTGTTACCTAAATACTGTACGGCTGCATTCCAAACGGTTTCCTGTTACCTATATACTGTACGGCTGCATTCCAAACGGTTCCCTGTTACCTGTATACTGTACGGCTGCATTCCAAACGGTTTCCTGTTACCTATATACTGTACGGCTGCATTCCAAACAGTACTGCTGCATTCCAAACGGTTCCCTGTTACCTTCACAGTGCACCACGTATGACTAGGGAATAGTAGGGCGCAATTTGGGACACAGAAGCCTGTATAAAACTCCCACGTCAACAGACAGTGGGAACTAAGGCTGACCTGAATCATTTTAGGCAAGTCATTTCTGATTTGCTCAGACCAGAGAAGCTTCAATCTGATTTACTCAGCAAGTGTGGGGGGAAAAAACATTATATTTGACCTCATTGTTTTCTCTGTTCGTGTCTTTGATTCGTAGACACAAGAGGACGTCTCATCCTCATCCCAGACTGGAAACACCAAGGATACACAGAGGAAGCTTTGAAGAGGGAGCTCTCAATGAAGGAGGCTTTTTTCAAAGTTACTTAAATCCTAATCTGGATTACCTCTGTCTTTGTGCTGTCCTCATAAAGAAACCATCAGAGCCAGTCAGAATGGTGACGCAAGATCTAGAACTTCCTTCTCACACCCACAGAGAATGGTCTATTACATTGAATTAAACCACAGCACAAAGGGCCATAACCACCATTTTACAGGATAGAGCTACAACAATCTAGAACACAGGTAGAACAAAGAATTGTTCTAATCTATTCTGACAAGATCTACAACCACCCGCTCACAAACACAAGTCAGAGCGACGGAGGGCCCGGTGAAGAGTACATCATACTGCGACCAACTTCTCTTGACTACTTCCACTAGTTTGATTCTGGTAGCCAGGTGTGGTTCTTATTCCCGGGGTTGTCATGGAAGCAGGCTCCACCCCCAGGATCAAGGTGTATAGTGCCTGGGACCAGGTGGAGGAGACAGACCAGGTGAGAAACAATCTGTCCCTCATGACCACACCCGGTATACTGCCAAAAGAGAATGGGCCTCCCATCTGTGCCTGGTTTCTCTATAGGTTTCTTCCTTCTAGGGAGTTCTTCCCCAATAGCCTCGCGAGCCACACTGATCTTCTAGGGAGTACTTCCCCAATAGCCTCGCAAGCCACACTGATCTTCTAGGGAGTTTTTCCCCAATAGCCTCGTGAGCCACACTGATCTTCTAGGGAGTTTTTCCCAATAGCCTCGCGAGCCACACTGATCTTCTAGGGAGTTCTTCCCCAATAGCCTCGCGAGCCACACTGATCTTCTAGGGAGTTTTTCCCAATAGCCTCACGAGCCACACTGATCTTCTAGGGAGTTTTTCCCCAATAGCCTCGCGAGCCACACTGATCTTCTAGGGAGTTCTTCCCCAATAGCCTCGCGAGCCACACTGATCTTCTAGGGAGTTTTTCCCCAATAGCCTCGCGAGCCACACTGATCTTCTAGGGAGTTTTTCCCCAATAGCCTCGCGAGCCACACTGATCTTCTAGGGAGTTTTTCCCTAATAGCCTCGCGAGCCACACTGATCTTGCGAGCTTCATACATGTAACACATTTATGTCAGCTCGCGACATTAGTGTGGCTCGCGAGGCTAGTTTCTCCGACATGTGTTTCTACTTTGGGGTCTAGGCCGGGTTACTGTAAAGCACCATTTTCTGAATTAAAAACAGGCTTAATAAAAAACATTTGTTTGATTGATTGACCAGGTGGAGGAGGAGGAGGAGGAGAAGGTGGGTTCGGCTTCAGAAGACCATATGATGAACCTCAAGGCCCTGGCGCAGAAGCTGAGGCTGGAAACACGGAGGCTGTCCTACCTCGAGTGGAAGGCCCGTTTAGAGGCCCATAGCACCAAAACCCTGATTGTACCACAGCAGAGCACCAGGGACTTAGTGGAGCCAGAAGAACAACGGGTAGTGCCCCAGAGTGAGGGCAGGTCAGACAGTGAGAGCACCAAATGTCTGGCTGAACCACAGCTACAGCAGGAGCTCCACGCAGAGCAACAAGAGGAGCAGGAGAAGGCCAAACGACAACCGGGGGAACCCAGAGAGAGCCTCCTGGCCTCGGGTTTGACCTGGCAGCACAGCCTGCCCTCTGGAGTGCCGAGGAGATTTAAGAACATCGATGAGGCTGTGGGGTGGCTCAGGAAAGAACTGGTGAGAGCAACAGAAGTATTGGTGACTGTTTCTTGGTTCAGTGCTGTATCTCCAATACAACTGAATTCAAGTGAGAGTGGCTTCCTGTCAAAGCTAGGGAGAGGGGGTTCCTGTCAATGCTAGGGAGAGGGGGTTCCTGTCAATGTTAAGGAGAGGGGCTTCCTGTCAGTGCTAGGGAGAGGGGGTTCCTGTCAATGTTAGGGAGATGGGCTTCCTGTCAATGTTAGGGAGAGGGGCTTCCTGTCAGTGCTAGGGAGAGGGGGTTCCTGTCAATGTTAGGGAGATGGGCTTCCTGTCAATGCTAGGGAGAGGGGTTTCCTGTCAATGCTAGGGAGAGGGGGTTCCTGTCAATGCTAGGGAGAGGGGCTTCCTGTCAATGCTAGGGAGAGGGGCTTCCTGCCAATGAGAGTTTAAAAATCCAGTCAAACTTTCTCAAAATTCCAAGGTTTTCCAGAAATCCTGATTGTAGAATACCGAAGATCAATATCAAGATCAATATCAAGATCAATATCAGGATGTAATAAGCAGCATGAAATCCAGAATCCTCCAACCAGGATTTCTGGAAAAGTTGGGAATTTGGGGAAATTAACCACCCTTGGTGGTTAAGGCCAGACTACACCCTTGGTGGTTAAGGCCAGACTACACCCTTGGTGGTTAAGGCCAGACTACACCCTTGGTGGTTAAGGCCAGACTACACCCTCTGTTGTTAAGGCCAGACTACACCCTCTGTTGTTAAGGCCAGACTACACCCTCTGTTGTTAAGGCCAGACTACACCCTCTGTGGTTAAGGCCAGACTACACCCTCTGTTGTTAAGGCCAGACTACACCCTTGGTGGTTAAGGCCAGACTACACCCTCTGTTGTTAAGGCCAGACTACACCCTCTGTGGTTAAGGCCAGACTACACCCTCTGTTGTTAAGGCCAGACTACACCCTCTGTTGTGAAGGCCAGACTACACCCTCTGTGGTTAAGGCCAGACTACACCCTCTGTTGTTAAGGCCAGACTACACCCTCTGTTGTTAAGGCCAGACTACACCCTCTGTTGTTAAGGCCAGACTACACCCTCTGTTGTTAAGGCCAGACTACACCCTCTGTTGTTAAGGCCAGACTACACCCTCTGTGGTTAAGGCCAGACTACACCCCTGTTGTTAAGGCCAGACTACACCCTCTGTTGTTAAGGCCAGACTACACCCTCTGTTGTTAAGGCCAGACTACACCCTCTGTGGTTAAGGCCAGACTACACCCTCTGTGGTTAAGGCCAGACTACACCCTCTGTGGTTAAGGCCAGACTACACCCTCTGTGCTTAAGGCCAGACTACACCTTCTGTGGTTAAGGCCAGACTACACCCTCTGTGGTTAAGGCCAGACTACACTCTCTGTGGTTAAGGCCAGACTACACACCTGTGGTTAAGGACAGACTACACCCTCTGTTGTTAAGGCCAGACTACACCCCTGTGGTTAAGGCCAGACTACACACCTGTGGTTAAGGCCAGACTACACCCTCTGTGGTTAAGGCCAGACTACACCCTCTGTTGTTAAGGCCAGACTACACCCTCTGTTGTTAAGGCCAGACTACACCCTCTGTTGTTAAGGCCAGACTACACCCTCTGTTGTTAAGGCCAGACTACACCTAGGGCTGTTGCGGTGACCATATTACCGACACACTGGCGTTAACATCTACTGTCAACATTAGAAACAAACTATTAAATCCGGACAATGTTTCTACGTTCACAGAGACTTTTCTACGTTCACAGTAAACTTTGCATCTGTCGGCTCAATCGGAAATTAACGTTAAAATGTCATTAGCATTACAATGCAGATCTTCCACGGTCAGTTTCTAATCTATCCCTAAATCTCTATCCCCTCCCTCCAGAATGAAATGCCTCTCCAGGACCAGCAGTTGGCCCATCAGCTGATGCGCCTCCATAGCGACATCAACAAACTGAAGATCGAGCAGACGTGTCACCAGCACCGCCGCATGCTCAACGATGCCACCTACGGGCTGGAGGAGAGAGATGAGTTGAGCGACCTGCTCTTTGACTCCCCCGTCACCCCCGGGTTCGGACTCTCCACCCCGCTGAGACTCATAGGGGTCACCAAGATGAACATAAACTCTCGACGCTTTTCCCTCTGCTAGAAGGAGAGAGAGAGAGAGAGAGAGAGAGAGAGAGAGAGAGAGAGAGAGAGAGAGAGAGATGCTAGCCACATCTCTGCTAGTAGTGCCAGATTAGGATGGCAATATTCCGGAAGCTTTCTTAACATTTTATTTTCTTCTGATACTGGAAATCTACAAACCAGGATTGTTTTCTATGTCAGTGGGAGGAGCATGTAGTTTGTTTACTATGTCAGTGGGAGGAGCATATAGTTTGTTTTCTATGTCAGTGGGAGGAGCATATAGTTTGTTTTCTATGTCAGTGGGAGGAGCATATAGTTTGTTTTCTATGTCAGTGGGAGGAGCATGTAGTTTGTTTTCTATGTCAGTGGGAGGAGCATATCGTTTGTTTACTATGTCAGTGGGAGGAGTATGTAGTTTGTTTTCTATGTCAGTGGGAGGAGCATGTAGATTGTGTTCTATGTCAGTGGGAGGAGCATATAGTTTGTTTACTATGTCAGTGGGAGGAGCATATAGTTTGTTTACTATGTCAGTGGGAGGAGCATATCGTTTGTTTACTATGTCAGTGGGAGGAGCATATAGTTTGTTTACTATGTCAGCGGGAGGAGCATATAGTTTGTTTACTATGTCAGTGGGAGGAGTATATAGTTTGTTTACTATGTCAGTGGGAGGAGCATGTAGATGGTTTCCAGAAATCATATCAGATGATGTAAATCCCCCCAACAATGAAGCAGCTACAAATCCTCCTCTTAACATCAGGCTTAACAAGGCTTTTCCTGAAACTGAACCTGACTATTAGCTATGATGGCACTTTTAAAGCGTTCTGATCTGGTCCTAGGCTGGTGTTCCACATTCTGATCCGGTCCTAGGCCGGGATTCCACATTCTGATCCGGTCCTAGGCCGGGATTCCACATTCTGATCCGGTCCTAGGCCGGGATTCCACATTCTGATCCGGTTTTAGGCTGGGGTTCCACATTCTGATCTGGTCCTGGGCCGGGGTTCCACATTCTGATCCGGTTTTAGGCTGGGCTTCTACATTTCGATCCGGTTTTAGACTGGGGTTCCACATTCTGATCCGGTTTTAGACTGGGGTTCCACATTCTGATCCGGTTTAAGGCTGGGTTTCCACATTCTGATCCGGTTTTAGGCTGGGGTTCCACATTCTGATCCGGTCCTCGGCCGGGGTTCCACATTCTGATCCGGTCCTGGGCCGGGGTTCCACATTCTGATCCGGTTTTAGGCTGGGCTTCCACATTCTGATCCGGTTTTAGGCTGGGCTTCCACATTCTGATTCGGTTTTAGACTGGGGTTCCACATTCTGATCCGGTTTTAGACTGGGGTTCCACATTCTGATCCGGTTTAAGGCTGGGTTTCCACATTCTGATCCGGTTTTAGACTGGGGTTCCACATTCTGATCTGGTTTTAGACTGGGGTTCCACATTCTGATCCGGTTTTAGACTGGGGTTCCACATTCTGATCCGGTTTTAGACCGGGGTTCCACATTCTGATTCGGTTTTAGGCTGGGGTTCCACATTCTGATCCGGTCCTGGGCCGGGGTTCCACATTCTGATACGGTCCTAGGCCGGGGTTCCACATTCTGATCCGGTCCTAGGCCGGGATTCCACATTCTGATCCGGTCCTAGGCCCGGGGTTCCCCATTCTGATCCGGTTCTGGGCCGGGGTTCCACATTCTGATCCGGTCCTAGGCCGGGCTTCCACATTCTGATCCGGTTTTAGACTTGGGTTCCACATTCTGATCCGGTTTTAGGCTGGGGTTCCACATTCTGATCCAGTCCTGGGCCGGGGTTCCACATTCTGATCCGGTTTTAGGCTGGGGTTCCACATTCTGATCCGGTTTTAGGCTGGGGTTCCACATTCTGATCCGGTCCTCGGCCGGGGTTCCACATTCTGATCCGGTCCTGGGCCGGGGTTCCACATTCTGATCCGGTCCTAGGCCCGGGGTTCCACATTCTGATCCGGTCCTGGGCCGGGGTTCCACATTCTGATCCGGTTTTAGACTGGGGTTCCACATTCTGATCCGGTTTTAGGCTGGGGTTCCACATTCTGATCCGGTCCTGGGCCGGGGTTCCACATTCTGATCCGGTTTTAGGCTGGGCTTCCACATTCTGATCCGGTTTTAGGCTGGGGTTCCACATTCTTATCCGGTTTTAGACTGGGGTTCCACATTCTGATCCGGTTTAAGGCTGGGTTTCCACATTCTGATCCGGTTTTAGACTGGGGTTCCACATTCTGATCTGGTTTTAGACTGGGGTTCCACATTCTGATCCGGTTTTAGACTGGGGTTCCACATTCTGATCCGGTTTTAGACTGGGGTTCCACATTCTGATCCGGTTTTAGGCTGGGGTTCCACATTCTGATCCGGTCCTCGGCCGGGGTTCCACATTTTGATCCGGTCCTGGGCCGGGGTTCCACATTCTGATCCGGTTTTCAGCTGGGCTTCCACATTCTGTTCCGGTTTTAGGCTGGGCTTCCACATTCTGATTCGGTTTTAGACTGGGGTTCCACATTCTGATCCGGTTTTAGACTGGGGTTCCACATTCTGATCCGGTTTAAGGCTGGGTTTCCACATTCTGATCCGGTTTAAGCCTGGGTTTCCACATTCTGATCCGGTTTTAGGCTGGGGTTCCACATTCTGATCCAGTCCTGGGCCGGGGTTCCACATTCTGATCCTGTTTTAGACTGGGGTTCCACATTCTGATCCGGTTTAAGGCTGGGTTTCCACATTCTGATCCGGTTTTAGGCTGGGGTTCCACATTCTGATCCGGTCCTCGGCCGGGGTTCCACATTCTGATCCGGTCCTGGGCCGGGGTTCCACATTCTGATCCGGTTTTAGGCTGGGCTTCCACATTCTGATCCGGTTTTAGGCTGGGCTTCCACATTCTGATTCGGTTTTAGACTGGGGTTCCACATTCTGATCCGGTTTTAGACTGGGGTTCCACATTCTGATCCGGTTTAAGGCTGGGTTTCCACATTCTGATCCGGTTTTAGACTGGGGTTCCACATTCTGATCTGGTTTTAGACTGGGGTTCCACATTCTGATCCAGTTTTAGACTGGGGTTCCACATTCTGATCCGGTTTTAGACCGGGGTTCCACATTCTGATTCGGTTTTAGGCTGGGGTTCCACATTCTGATCCGGTCCTGGGCCGGGGTTCCACATTCTGATACGGTCCTAGGCCGGGGTTCCACATTCTGATCCGGTCCTAGGCCGGGATTCCACATTCTGATCCGGTCCTAGGCCCGGGGTTCCCCATTCTGATCCGGTTCTGGGCCGGGGTTCCACATTCTGATCCGGTCCTAGGCCGGGCTTCCACATTCTGATCCGGTTTTAGACTTGGGTTCCACATTCTGATCCGGTTTTAGGCTGGGGTTCCACATTCTGATCCAGTCCTGGGCCGGGGTTCCACATTCTGATCCGGTTTTAGGCTGGGGTTCCACATTCTGATCCGGTTTTAGGCTGGGGTTCCACATTCTGATCCGGTCCTCGGCCAGGGTTCCACATTCTGATCCGGTCCTGGGCCGGGGTTCCACATTCTGATCCGGTCCTAGGCCCGGGGTTCCACATTCTGATCCGGTCCTGGGCCGGGGTTCCACATTCTGATCCGGTTTTAGACTGGGGTTCCACATTCTGATCCGGTTTTAGGCTGGGGTTCCACATTCTGATCCGGTCCTGGGCCGGGGTTCCACATTCTGATCCGGTTTTAGGCTGGGCTTCCACATTCTGATCCGGTTTTAGGCTGGGGTTCCACATTCTTATCCGGTTTTAGACTGGGGTTCCACATTCTGATCCGGTTTAAGGCTGGGTTTCCACATTCTGATCCGGTTTTAGACTGGGGTTCCACATTCTGATCTGGTTTTAGACTGGGGTTCCACATTCTGATCCGGTTTTAGACTGGGGTTCCACATTCTGATCCGGTTTTAGACTGGGGTTCCACATTCCGATCCGGTCCTGGGCCGGGGTTCCACATTCTGATCCGGTCCTAGGCCGGGATTCCACATTCTGATCCAGTCCTAGGCCCGGGGTTCCACATTCTGATCCGGTTCTGGGCCGGGGTTCCACATTCTGATCCGTTCCTAGGCCGGGCTTCCACATTCTGATCCGGTTTTAGACTGGGCTTCCACATTCTGATCCGGTTTTAGGCTGGGGTTCCACATTCTGATCCAGTCCTGGGCCGGGGTTCCACATTCTGATCCGGTTTTAGGCTGGGGTTCCACATTCTGATCCGGTTTTAGGCTGGGCTTCCACATTCTGATCCGGTTTTAGGCTGGGCTTCCACATTCTGATCCGGTTTTAGACTGGGGTTCCACATTCTGATCCGGTTTTAGACTGGGGTTCCACATTCTGATCCGGTTTTAGACTGGGGTTCCACATTCTGATCCGGTTTTGGGCTGGGGTTCCACATTCTGATCTGGTCCTATGCCGGTCTTCCACATTCTGATCCGGTTTTAGGCTGGGGTTCCACATTCTGATCCGGTTTTAGACTGGGCTTCCACATTCTGATCCGGTTTTAGGCTGGGGTTCCACATTCTGATCCGGTTTTAGACTGGGGTTCCACATTCTGATCCGGTTTTAGGCTGGGCTTCCACATTCTGATCCGGTTTTAGACTGGGGTTCCACATTCTGATCCGGTTTTAGGCTGGGCTTCCACATTCTGATCCGGTTTAAGGCTGGGTTTCCACATTCTGATCCGGTTTTAGACTGGGTTTCCACATTCTGAAATGGTTTTAGACTGGGGTTCCACATTCTGATCCGGTTTTAGACTGGGGTTCCACATTCTGATCCGGTTTTAGGCTGGGGTTCCACATTCTGATCCGGTTTTAGACTGGGGTTCCACATTCTGATCCGGTTTTAGACTGGGGTTCCACATTCTGATCTGCTTTTAGACTGGGGTTCCACATTCTGATCCGGTTTTAGACTGGGGTTCCACATTCTGATCCGGTTTTAGACTGGGGTTCCACATTCTGAAATGGTTTTAGACTGGGGTTCCACATTCTGATCCGGTTTTAGACTGGGGTTCCACATTCTGATCCGGTTTTAGGCTGGGGTTCCACATTCTGATCCGGTTTTAGACTGGGGTTCCACATTCTGATCCGGTTTTAGACTGGGGTTCCACATTCTGATCTGTTTTTAGACTGGGGTTCCACATTCTGATCCGGTTTTAGACTGGGCTTCCACATTCTGATCCGGTTTTAGACTGGCGTTCCACATTCTGATCCGGTTTTAGGCTGGGGTTCCACATTCTGATCCAGTCCTGGGCCGGGGTTCCACATTCTGATCCGGTTTTAGGCTGGGGTTCCACATTCTGATCCGGTCCTAGGCCGGGCTTCCACATTCTGATCCGGTTTTAGACTGGCGTTCCACATTCTGATCCGGTTTTAGGCTGGGGTTCCACATTCTGATCCAGTCCTGGGCCGGGGTTCCACATTCTGATCCGGTTTTAGGCTGGGGTTCCACATTCTGATACGGTTTTAGGCTGGGGTTCCACATTCTGATCCGGTCCTCGGCCGGGGTTCCACATTCTGATCTGGTCCTGGGCCGGAGTTCCACATTCTGATCCGGTTTTAGGCTGGGCTTCCACATTCTGATCCGGTTTTAGGCTGGGCTTCCACATTCAGATCCGGTTTTAGACTGGGGTTCCAAATTCTGATCCGGTTTTAGACTGCGGTTCCACATTCTGATCCGGTTTTAGGCTGGGGTTCCACATTCTGATCCGGTTTTAGACTGGGGTTCCACATTCTGATCCGGTTTTAGGCTGGGGTTCCACATTCTGATCCGGTTTTAGACTGGGGTTCCACATTCTGATCCGGTTTTAGACTGGGGTTCCACATTCTGATCCGGTTTTAGACTGGGGTTCCACATTCTGATCCGGTTTTAGGCTGGGGTTCCACATTCTGATCTGGTCCTATGCCGGGCTTCCGCATTCTGATCCGGTTTTAGGCTGGGGTTCCACATTCTGATCCGGTTTTAGGCTGGGTTTCCACATTCTGATCCGGTTTTAGACTTGGGTTCCACATTCTGATCCGGTCCTCGGCCGGGGTTCCACATTCTGATCCGGTCCTGGGCCGGGGTTCCACATTCTGATCTGGTTTTAGGCTGGGCTTCCACATTCTGATCCGGTTTTAGGCTGGGCTTCCACATTCTGATCCGGTTTTAGACTGGGGTTCCACATTCTGATCCGGTTTTAGACTGGGGTTCCACATTCTGATCCGGTTTTAGGCTGGGCTTCCACATTCTGATCCGGTTTTAGGCTGGGCTTCCACATTCTGATCCGGTTTTAGACTGGGGTTCCACATTCTGATCCGGTTTTAGACTGGGGTTCCACATTCTGATCTGGTTTTAGGCTGGGCTTCCACATTCTGATCCGGTTTTAGGCTGGGCTTCCACATTCTGATCCGGTTTTAGACTGGGGTTCCACATTCTGATCCGGTCCTGGGCCGGGGTTCCACATTCTGATCTGGTTTTAGGCTGGGCTTCCACATTCTGATCCGGTTTTAGGCTGGGCTTCCACATTCTGATCCGGTTTTAGACTGGGGTTCCACATTCTGATCCGGTTTTAGACTGGGGTTCCACATTCTGATCCGGTTTTAGGCTGGGGTTCCACATTCTGATCCGGTTTTAGACTGGGGTTCCACATTCTGATCCGGTTTTAGACTGGGGTTCCACATTCTGATCCGGTTTTAGACTGGGGTTCCACATTCTGATCCGGTTTTAGGCTGGGGTTCCACATTCTGATCTGGTCCTATGCCGGGCTTCCGCATTCTGATCCGGTTTTAGGCTGGGGTTTCACATTCTGATCCGGTTTTAGGCCGGGGTTCCACATTCTGATCCGGTCCTCGGCCGGGGTTCCACATTCTGATCCGGTCCTGGGCCGGGGTTCCACATTCTGATCCGGTTTTAGGCCGGGCTTCCACATTCTGATCCGGTTTTAGGCCGGGCTTCCACATTCTGATCCGGTTTTAGGCTGGGGTTCCACATTCTGATCCGGTTTTAGACTGGGGTTCCACATTCTGATCCGGTTTTAGGCTGGGGTTCCACATTCTGATCTGGTCCTATGCCGGGCTTCCACATTCTGATCCGGTTTTAGGCTGGGGTTCCACATTCTGATCCGGTTTTAGGCTGGGGTTCCACATTCTGATCCGGTTTTAGGCTGGGGTTCCACATTCTGATCCAGTTTTAGACTGGGGTTCCACATTCTGATCCGGTTTTAGACTGGGGTTCCACATTCTGATCCGGTTTTAGGCTGGGGTTCCACATTCTGATCTGGTCCTATGCCGGGCTTCCGCATTCTGATCCGGTTTTAGGCTGGGGTTTCACATTCTGATCCGGTTTTAGGCCGGGGTTCCACATTCTGATCCGGTCCTCGGCCGGGGTTCCACATTCTGATCCGGTCCTGGGCCGGGGTTCCACATTCTGATCCGGTTTTAGGCCGGGCTTCCACATTCTGATCCGGTTTTAGGCTGGGGTTCCACATTCTGATCCGGTTTTAGGCTGGGGTTCCACATTCTGATCCGGTTTTAGGCCGGGCTTCCACATTCTGATCCGGTTTTAGGCTGGGGTTCCACATTCTGATCCGGTTTTAGACTGGGGTTCCACATTCTGATCCGGTTTTAGGCTGGGGTTCCACATTCTGATCTGGTCCTATGCCGGGCTTCCACATTCTGATCCGGTTTTAGGCCGGGGTTCCACATTCTGATCCGGTTTTAGGCCGGGCTTCCACATTCTGATCCGGTTTTAGGCTGGGGTTCCACATTCTGATCCGGTTTTAGACTGGGGTTCCACATTCTGATCCGGTTTTAGACTGGGGTTCCACATTCTGATCCGGTTTTAGGCTGGGGTTCCACATTCTGATCCGGTTTTAGACTGGGGTTCCACATTCTGATCCGGTCCTAGGAAGGGTTTCAACATTCAGATTCAGTGCTAGGCAGGGCTGGACTTTAAAAGCTAATTTTGACGCATGAGCCGACATCCACAGCGTTCGTCATGAATGCACTCTGCACACTTTGTGGAAAGTGGCTTCGGAAGGTGCATCGTCAACAGTGCAGTGCGTTTAGCACCAACCCCTAGCCTTGTAACTACACACCTCTGTAGCCGTTGTAGCCGTTGTCTTCTGCTTCCAGCTCAATGACTGTAACCTTTTTCCCCCTCCTGAAGTGAAATCTACATGTCTGTTCTGTTACATGTACAACAATGCCTTAATATTGTTTCTTACAAAAAACAGTGTGTCTATTTAATAACATGGATGGTAACTAAATAATGGCAATGAATAAAAGTAGTGATGCCTTCTGTTCTATTTGCATTGTAGTGTTATATATAGACCAGGGGTGTCAAACATACAGCCCACGGGTGGTTTGAGTAAAAACCACCTGGGTGGGGTCCCAAAACTTTAAATAGACTAAAACCCCCCCACAAAAAAAAAAAAAATATTAGAAATTATAATGGATCTACTTCCAAAGTATGTCCAGCTCGCTAATAGTCACCTAAATGAAAACTAGACATTCGGGGAGTATCGGCAAATCTATCACCAATTCTCAGTTCGGCCCTTCAGACCTCGTTGAAGATGCAGCCTCTGTGGCAAAGTGAGTTTGACAGCCCTGATATGGACTATAAATAAAATATGGTAAGCAGTGTTGTGCTTCGTGTAGGTGTTTATCTCTCAGTTGTTACTCTTGTGAATGGTTAACTGAGCCGTAGCCAGGTCTAGGAGGTCTTGGTACAGAAGATAGAACAGATACTCAGAAGGTAGAAGAGATACTCAGAAGGTATGAGAGATACTCAGAGGGTATGAGAGATACTCAGAAGGAATGAGAGATACTCAGAAGGTAGAAGAGATACTCAGAAGGTATGAGAGATACTCAGAAGGTAGAAGAGATACTCAGAAGGTATGAGAAATACTCAGAAGGTATGAGAGATACTCAGAAGGTATGAGAAATACTCAGAAGGAATGAGAGATACTCAGAAGGTATGAGAGATACTCAGAAGGTATGAGAGATACTCAGAAGGTATGAGAGATACTCAGAAGGAATGAGAGACACTCAGAAGGAATGAGAGATACTCAGAAGGTATGAGAGATACTCAGAAGGTATGAGAGATACTCAGAAGGTATGAGAGATACTCAGAAGGTATGAGAGATACTCAGAAGGAATGAGAGACACTCAGAAGGTAGAAGAGATACTCAGAAGGTAGAAGAGATACTCAGAAGGTAGAAGAGATACTCAGAAGGTAGAAGAGATACTCAGAAGATAGAAGAGATGCTCAGAAGGTATGAGAGATACTCCGAAGGTATGAGAGATACTCAGAAGATAGAAGAGATGCTCAGAAGATAGAACAGATACTCAGAAGGTAGAAGAGATACTCAGAAGGTATGAGAGATACTCAGAAGGTATGAGAGATACTCAGAAGGTAGAAGAGATACTCAGAAGGTAGAAGAGATACTCAGAAGGAATGAGAGATACTCAGAAGGTATGAGAGATACTCAGAAGGTATGAGAGATACTCAGAAGGTAGAAGAGATACTCAGAAGGTATGAGAGATACTCAGAAGGAATGAGAGATACTCAGAAGGAATGAGAGATACTCAGAAGGAATGAGATATACTCAGAAGGAATGAGAGATACTCAGAAGGTAGAAGAGATACTCAGAAGGTATGAGAGATACTCAGAAGGTATGAGAGATACTCAGAAGGAATGAGAGACACTCAGAAGGTAGAAGAGATACTCAGAAGGTAGAAGAGATACTCAGAAGGTAGTATGAGAGATACTCAGAAGATAGAAGAGATGCTCAGAAGATAGAAGAGATGCTCAGAAGGTAGAAGAGATACTCAGAAGGTAGACGAGATACTCAGTCAGAGGTGTAGATGACTAGACAGAACAGGCCCGATGCTCCAGTATCACAGGCCCGATGCTCCAGTATCACAGGCCCGGTGCTCCAGTATCACAGGCCCGATGCTCCAGTATCACAGGCCCGATGCTCCAGTATCACAGGCCCGATGCTCCAGTATCACAGGCCCGGTGCTCCAGTATCACAGGCCCGGTGCTCCAGTATCACAGGCCCGATGCTCCAGTATCACAGGCCCGATGCTCCAGTATCACAGGCCCGGTGCTCCAGTATCACAGGCCCGATGCTCCAGTATCACAGGCCCGATGCTCCAGTATCACAGGCCCGGTGCTCCAGTATCACAGGCCCGATGCTCCAGTATCACAGGCCCGATGCTCCAGTATCACAGGCCCGATGCTCCAGTATCACAGGCCCGATGCTCCAGTATCACAGGCCCGATGCTCCAGTATCACAGGCCCGATGCTCCAGTATCACAGGCCCGATGCTCCAGTATCACAGGCCCGGTGCTCCAGTATCACAGGCCCGATGCTCCAGTATCACAGGCCCGATGCTCCAGTATCACAGGCCCGGTGCTCCAGTATCACAGGCCCGGTGCTCCAGTATCACAGGCCATTGATCAAAAGGAATGTCTCAGCACACAGCATATTGTTTTATCTATTAGGTTAAGGGGGGGGGGCTCAACTCCAAGGAATGGGAAGAACTAACATGACATCAGTCCCACAGGGTCATTCTTGAGCTGCGGTAATATATACTTTTTAAAATAAACTTTAATAAATGCATTTTCTGAACCCCCCACAAAATGAAGAAAATATTAAACCTTCAAGAAAACACGTGGTTTCTCACCTCCGGATTTAAAGTTGTCTGAATATGGACAGCATTTACCTTCAACCCCGTCACAGACAACACGGAAGTTGTCTGAATATGGACAGCATTTACCTTCAACCCCGTCACAGACAACACGGAAGTTGTCTGATATGGACAGCATTTACCTTCAACCCCGTCACAGACAACACGGAAGTTGTCTGAATATGGACAGCATTTACCTTCAACCCCGTCACAGACAACACGGAAGTTGTCTGATATGGAAAGCATTTACCTTCAACCCCGTCACAGACAACACGGAAGTTGTCTGAATATGGACAGCATTTACCTTCAACCCCGTCACAGACAACACGGAAGTTGTCTGATATGGACAGCATTTACCTTCAACCCCGTCACAGACAACACGGAAGTTGTCTGATATGGACAGCATTTACCTTCAACCCCGTCACAGACAACACGGAAGTTGTCTGAATATGGACAGCATTTACCTTCAACCCCGTCACAGACAACACGGAAGTTGTCTGATATGGACAGCATTTACCTTCAACCCCGTCACAGACAACACGGAAGTTGTCTGATATGGACAGCATTTACCTTCAACCCCGTCACAGACAACACGGAAGTTGTCTGAATATGGACAGCATTTACCTTCAACCCCGTCACAGACAACACGGAAGTTGTCTGAATATGGACAGCATTTACCTTCAACCCCGTCACAGACAACACGGAAGTTGTCTGAATATGGAAAGCATTTACCTTCAACCCCGTCACAGACAACACGGAAGTTGTCTGATATGGACAGCATTTACCTTCAACCCCGTCACAGACAACACGGAAGTTGTCTGAATATGGACAGCATTTACCTTCAACCCCGTCACAGACAACACGGAAGTTGTCTGAATATGGACAGCATTTACCTTCAACCCCGTCACAGACAACACGGAAGTTGTCTGAATATGGACAGCATTTACCTTCAACCCCGTCACAGACAACACGGAAGTTGTCTGAATATGGACAGCATTTACCTTCAACCCCGTCACAGACAACACGGAAGTTGTCTGAATATGGACAGCATTTACCTTCAACCCCGTCACAGACAACACGGAAGTTGTCTGATATGGACAGCATTTACCTTCAACCCCGTCACAGACAACACGGAAGTTGTCTGATATGGACAGCATTTACCTTCAACCCCGTCACAGACAACACGGAAGTTGTCTGAATATGGACAGCATTTACCTTCAACCCCGTCACAGACAACACGGAAGTTGTCTGATATGGACAGCATTTACCTTCAACCCCGTCACAGACAACACGGAAGTTGTCTGAATATGGACAGCATTTACCTTCAACCCCGTCACAGACAACACGGAAGTTGTCTGATATGGACAGCATTTACCTTCAACCCCGTCACAGACAACACGGACGTTGTCTGATATGGACAGCATTTACCTTCAACCCCGTCACAGACAACACGGAAGTTGTCTGAATATGGACAGCATTTACCTTCAACCCCGTCACAGACAACACGGAAGTTGTCTGATATGGAAAGCATTTACCTTCAACCCCGTCACAGACAACACGGAAGTTGTCTGATATGGACAGCATTTACCTTCAACCCCGTCACAGACAACACGGAAGTTGTCTGATATGGACAGCATTTACCTTCAACCCCGTCACAGACAACACGGAAGTTGTCTGATATGGACAGCATTTACCTTCAACCCCGTCACAGACAACACGGACGTTGTCTGATATGGACAGCATTTACCTTCAACCCCGTCACAGACAACACGGAAGTTGTCTGAATATGGACAGCATTTACCTTCAACCCCGTCACAGACAACACGGAAGTTGTCTGATATGGACAGCATTTACCTTCAACCCCGTCACAGACAACACGGAAGTTGTCTGAATATGATTATAAAAAATACTTGTTTTAAAATCAACCTATTGCCCAAATAAATTAAAATTATTAGAAATATAAAATTTCAGAAATTTTTGCTTTTATTAAAACCCTGAAATAGACACATTGTCACATCATCATTTCAATTTAAAAAACAAGCTTTCAATTCAGCATTGTAACATGAATCTAATCCTCTTGGGATTGTCCTTAACATTTCAGACTGAGCTCTGAAAACATAAAATTCATATTTATTAGTTTCCGCCATTTTATTGAACAAATATAGTCATGTGACAGGGTTGAATACTGTAACGGCGTAGAAGAGACATATCGGCTTTCGTATAAACCAGTTTACTATCACAATTCCTCCAAGATTTACCCCAAAACATTGCATTTCATTGTCTGCAACTATGTTATAAGGACCTTAGAATAATCTGGGTTTTATTAACCAAACTGCAGTAGATATGAAAACAAATAAAAACACATCGGGCATTATGGTAATTAGTAACATTCAACAGGGTTTCATCAGAAGAGTTCAACGTGTCGTCAAACTGTAGGAAACATTTTTCCAAGAGCATTTAGAACGCTAGAACAGCTGTAACTACATCACTGGTGTCACCATGACTACCCTTCTTTCTCAGGAGCACCATGCTCATTTATTCGGTAGTGGTTTTCTTCCTGAGAGTCTGGCCCACACATCTCTCTCAACCTCTACGTAGGTTGGGATGACACACGCTGTCGGAGGGGGGGGGGGGGGGGGGGGGGGGGGGGGGGGCTTGGTGTCATCTCCATATGACACGTTGTGGAGGAGTGTTGAAGTTCCTCAGTGCTCCTTTCCTCTCCTTGATTCTTTTGTTCTACTGTTTTCTGACACTGGTCTCTGTCACTTAAAATCACTGATCTGGTCTCTGTCACTTAAAATCACTGATCTGGTCTCTGTCACTTAAAATCACTGATCTGGTCTCTGTCACTTAAAATCACTGACCTGGTCTCTGTCACTTAAAATCACAGATCTTTTTCTTTCTCCCCTGCCTCAATATTTATTTTCCCCATCTCTGACGCGCTCTCTCTCATCTCTGACCCGCTCTCTCTCATCTCTGACGCGCTCTCTCTCATCTCTGACCCGCTCTCTCTCATCTCTGACCCGCTCTCTCTCATCTCTGACGCGCTCTCTCTCATCTCTGACCCGCTCTCTCTCATCTCTGATGCGCTCTCTCTCATCTCTGACCCGCTCTCTCTCATCTCTGACCCGCTCTCTCTCATCTCTGACGTGCTCTCTCTCATCTCTGACGTGCTCTCTCTCATCTCTGACGCGCTCTCTCTCATCTCTGACCCGCTCTCTCTCATCTCTGACCCGCTCTCTCTCATCTCTGACGCGCTCTCTCTCATCTCTGACCCGCTCTCTCTCATCTCTGATGCGCTCTCTCTCATCTCTGACGTGCTCTCTCTCATCTCTGACCCGCTCTCTCTCATCTCTGATGCGCTCTCTCTCATCTCTGACGTGCTCTCTCTCATCTCTGACGCGCTCTCTCTCATCTCTGACGCGCTCTCTCTCATCTCTGACCCGCTCTCTCTCATCTCTGACGCGCTCTCTCTCATCTCTGACCCGCTCTCTCTCATCTCTGACGCGCTCTCTCTCATCTCTGACGCGCTCTCTCTCATCTCTGATGCGCTCTCTCTCATCTCTGACCCGCTCTCTCTCATCTCTGACGCGCTCTCTCTCATCTCTGACGCGCTCTCTCTCATCTCTGACTCGCTCTCTCTCATCTCTGACGCGCTCTCTCTCATCTCTGACTCGCTGACGCGTTCTCTCTCATCTCTGACGTGTTCTCTCTCATCTCTGACGTGTTCTCTCTCAAGGGATTGTTCCCTTTATTCTGGATCAGCATTTTGACACGCTCAACACTTTGTCGTTGTGCTGCTGCCGTGGCACCGTCATTCCCTAGATGCTTCAATGGAATAACGTTAAATCAAAGATTATTAGACTGTATAAATGTCAACACTATAATCCTTGGGTAATTTAGGAACAACTGAAGTGAAGAGCGTTGCCCAACTCTCCCACCACTAAGCTTAAAACATATTCTTTGTTCACATGGAACACATTACAGCATGTTTTATAAGTGAACATAAACAATATATAATGTGTAATATATTGAATAATTGATTTGTTTAGATACCATATTCATAAATAAAGAAAATAACTCCGTCGTCACAAGTTTACAACCATGTTACAATGAAACGTGACGGTTGAGTTTTTTGGCTCAAAATGTCCTCTGCTCCTCATGTGGTGAAGAACAGGAGACCACATGGTGTGCATGAAATCAATAGATTGTATATTGTTAAGCGTTAAAGTATCAATTTTGATGGGTTAAATAAAATATATATATATATATATATATATGTATAATTTTGATAAGTACTAGTTTTCCATCTTTATTTAATGTAACGTGGTTAAGTTGGTCAGCTCAACGATCCCCACTCAACTTTTAAAAATACAACAAAATTCAGATATAAAAGAATGCCTGTTTCTGTACAATGCAGTTTAAAAATGGTTGAATGATGTCACTTCCTGTTAATGATGGCACAGAAGGGTGGACTGACCATTTTTATTGTCAGAGTTTGGTTGGAGTGTCAGGGTTGAGTGTAGGCTGAGGGACAGAGCTAAATTGTGTGTTTTTAATCAATAATCATGCATTTTACTTGATAAATAAAAAACTTTCTCAACAAAATAACATAAATATATGTGTGCATTAATGGCATGTTTGAATATTCATTTCCCAAGTAAAGAATTTGTGAAACGCCTGGGGACATCGCACAATTCTTAGTGTCAGTTAAAAAAAATATTTTTAAATAAAGTTTAAATGAATGATATATTAATTTCAATTTATATAGAAAATATTTTCACATTTCATTTTGGTGACCCAATACTTGAAATATAATATAAAAAGTCAGAGCGACTGAAATATTACCCAAGAATGACCCAACAGTAGTTTTATTCTGTCGGTCTTTGAATATTTCAAACATGGACTTTGATCTAGACAGAAATCATTGAAATAATATTGTCTGTCAGTTTGAAGGAAACAAGTTAGTAACAAGCTCCTCGGAATCTAACTTACCAAATCAGTTCCAATTTTACATTTATAACTTAATGAGTACCAAACAACTCTATCTAGCTATCTGTGCACTGTTGAAGAGTACCCAGCTACCATTATACAGGCAATTACTTGTTATTGGTCAGGGCCCATAACCACCCTATTCCCTACCTAGTGCACTAACTCATATTAACATCTGCTAACCATGTGTATGTGACAAATAAAATTTGATTTGATTTACTTTAGACCAGGGCCCATAACCACCCTATTCCCTACCTAGTGCACTACTTTAGACCAGGGCCCATAACCACCCTATTCCCTACCTAGTGCACTACTTTAGACCAGGACTCATAACCACCCTATTCCCTACATAGTGCACTACTTTAGACCAGGGCCCATAACCACCCTATTCCCTAACTAGTGCACTACTTTAGACCAGGGCCCATAACCACCCTATTCCCTAACTAGTGCACTACTTTAGACCAGGGCCCTATATAGGGAATAGGTTGCCATTTGGCGCAGTATCCCAGCATTGTTCTAAGTGGTAGTCAACCAGATATGATTTCAATGATGTGCTTCACACACAACCAGGTGTACTTTACCAGTGCATTCTGAAAGTATTCAGACCCCTGGACTTTCCCCACTTTGTTACGATACAGCCTTATTCTCAAATGTATTAATTAAATAAATCCTCATCAATCTACACACAATATCACATAATGACAAAGCGAAAACAGGTTTTTAGATTTTTTTTGCAAACAAACAGAAATATCTTATTTACATAAGTATTCAGACCCTTTTGCTATGACATTCGAAATTGAGCTCAGTTGCTCACTCTTAAGTGAAAGAAGTTTGGAACCAGCAAGACTTTTCCAAGAGCTGGTCGCCCTGCCAAACTGAGCAATCGGGGGAGAAGGTCCTTGGTCAAGGAGGTGACAAAGAAACCCGATGGTCACCTTGACAGAGCTGAAGAGTTCCACTGTGGAGATGGGAGAACCTTCCAGAAGGCCAACCATCTTAGCAGCACTCCACCAATCAGGCCTTTATGATAGAGTGGCCAGACGGAAGCCACTCCTCAGTAAAAGGCACATGACTGGCCTCTTGGAGTTGATGAAACCAAGATTGAACTTTTTGGCCTGAATGCCAAGCATCACCTCTGGAGGAAACCTGGCATCATCCCTACGGTGAAGCATGGTGGTGGCAGCATCATGAACAGAGCAAAGAGATCATTGATGAAAACCTGCTCCAGAGCGCTCAGGACCTCAGACTGCGGCGAAGGTTCACCTTTCAACAGGACAACGACCCTAAATGCAGGAGTGGCTTTGGGACAAATCTCTGAATGTCCTTGAGTGGCCCAATTGAACATCTCTGGAAAGACCTTAAAATAGCTGTGATAAATGTGATATTTCATTTTTTTTAAATATACATTTGCTAAAAATTCTAAAAACCTGTTTTTGCTTTGTCATTGTGGTGTATTGTGTGTGTAGATTAATCAGTGGAATAAAAAATATATATATTTTAGATTTAGGCTGAAACGTAACAAATGTGGAAAAAGTGAAGGGGTCTGAACATTTTCCGAATGCTCTGTATATGTACGGACACATACATCACAACAACATTCAACATGGGGTATTTTTAAGAAAGCGTACAGTATATCGTGCCTCTGTCCTGGAGCCTTGGAATACACAACAAAGGATAATTCTGTCCGTCAGCCATTTTATTGTCTAATTTGTTCACAACAACAGTCCGTTATACCAACAACACTCCCAAAGACAGTTCACCTCCAGTCTCAGACACCACAGAGACAAGGGAGGAAGGTAGACTATGTTCAGCCTCGCCTGTCTGGCTATCTACAGTGGGGAGAACAAGTATTTGATTCACTGCCGATTTTGCAGATTTTCCTACTAACAAGAGCCACAGAGTTACTAACTCCCCTCCTCTACCAGGGGGCCACAGAGTTACTAACTCCCCTCTCCCACCAGGGGGCCACAGCGTTACTAACTCCCCTCTCCCACCAGGGGGCCACAGAGTTACTAAGTCCTCTCTCCCCTCTACCAGGGGGCCACAGAGTTACTAACATCTCTCCCCTCCTCTACCAGGGGGCCACAGAGTTACTAACTCCTCTCTCCCCTCTACCAGGGGGCCACAGAGTAACTAACACCTCTCTCCCCTCTACGACGGGGCCACAGAGTTACTAACTCCCCTCTCCCCTCTACGACGGGGCCACAGAGTTACTAACCCCTCTCCCACCAGGGGGCCACAGAGTTACTAACTCCTCTCTTCCCTCTACCAGGGGGCCACAGAGTTACCAACTCCCCTCTCCCCTCCTCTACCAGGGGGCCACAGAGTTACTAACTCCTCTCTCCCCTCTCCCACCAGGGGCCCACAGAGTTACTAACTCCTCTCTCCCCTCTACGAGGGGGCCACAGAGTTACTAACTCCCCTCTCCCACCAGGGGCCCACAGAGTTACTAACTCCTCTCTCCCCTCTACGAGGGGGCCACAGAGTTACCAACTCTCCTCTCCCCTCCTCTACCATGGGGCCACAGAGTTACTAACTCCTCTCCCCTCCTCTATCATGGGGCCACAGAGTTACTAACTCCTCTCTATCCCTCTACCAGGGGGCCACAGAGTTACTAACATCTCTCCCCTCCTCTACCAGGGGGCCACAGAGTTACTAACTCCTCTCTCCCCTCTACCAGGGGGCCACAGAGTAACTAACACCTCTCTCCCCTCTACGACGGGGCCACAGAGTTACTAACTCCCCTCTCCCCTCTACGACGGGGCCACAGAGTTACTAACCCCTCTCCCACCAGGGGGCCACAGAGTTACTAACTCCTCTCTTCCCTCTACCAGGGGGCCACAGAGTTACCAACTCCCCTCTCCCCTCCTCTACGAGGGGGCCACAGAGTTACCAACTCCCCTCCTCTACCATGGGGCCACAGAGTTACTAACTCCTCTCCCCTCCTCTATCATGGGGCCACAGAGTTACTAACATCTCTCCCCTCCTCTACCAGGGGGCCACAGAGTTACTAACTCCTCTCTCCCCTCTACCAGGGGGCCACAGAGTAACTAACTCCTCTCTCCCCTCTACGACGGGGCCACAGAGTTACTAACTCCCCTCTCCCACCAGGGGGCCACAGAGTTACTAACTCCTCTCTCCCCTCTACGAGGGGGCCACAGAGTTACCAACTCTCCTCTCCCCTCCTCTACCATGGGGCCACAGAGTTACTAACTCCTCTCCCCTCCTCTATCATGGGGCCACAGAGTTACTAACTCCTCTCTCCCCTCTCCCACCAGGGGCCCACAGAGTTACTAACTCCTCTCTCCCCTCTACGAGGGGGCCACAGAGTTACCAACTCCCCTCTCCCCTCCTCTACCATGGGGCCACAGAGTTACTAACTCCTCTCCCCTCCTCTTTCATGGAGCCACAGAGTTACTAACTCCTCTCTCCCCTCTACCAGGGGGCCACAGAGTTACTAACATCTCTCCCCTCCTCTACCAGGGGGCCACAGAGTTACTAACTCCTCTCTCCCCTCTACCAGGGGGCCACATAGTTACTAACATCTCTCCCCTCCTCTACCAGGGGGCCACAGAGTTACTAACTCCTCTCTCCCCTCTACCAGGGGGCCACAGAGTAACTAACTCCTCTCTACCCTCTACGACGGGGCCACAGAGTTACTAACTCCCCTCTCCCCTCTACGACGGGGCCACAGAGTTACTAACTCCCCTCTCCCCTCTACGACGGGGCCACAGAGTTACTAACTCCTCTCTCCCCTCTACCAGGGGGCCACAGAGTTACTAACTCCTCTCTCCCCTCTACCAGGGGGCTACAGAGATACTCACCCCTGTACTCCACTACCAGGGGCCCTCTCTCCCCTCTACCAGGGGCCCTCTCTCCCCTCTACCAGGGGCCCTCTCTCCCCTCTACCAGGGGCCCTCTCTCCTCTCTACCAGGGGCCCTCTCTCCCCTCTACCAGGGGCCCTCTCTCTCCTCTACCAGGGGCCCTCTCTCCCCTCTACCAGGGGCCCTCTCTCCTCTCTACCAGGGGCCCTCTCTCCCCTCTACCAGGGGCCCTCTCTCCCCTCTACCAGGGGCCCTCTCTCCCCTCTACCAGGGGCCCTCTCTCCCCTCTACCAGGGGCCCTCTCTCCCCTCTACCAGGGGGCTACAGAGTTACTCACCCCTGTACTCCACTACCAGGGGCCCTCTCTCCTCTCTACCAGGGGCCCTCTCTCCCCTCTACCAGGGGCCCTCTCTCCCCTCTACCAGGGGCCCTCTCTCCTCTCTACCAGGGGCCCTCTCTCCTCTCTACCAGGGGCCCTCTCTCCCCTCTACCAGGGGCCCTCTCTCCCCTCTACCAGGGGCCCTCTCTCCTCTCTACCAGGGGCCCTCTCTCCCCTCTACCAGGGGCCCTCTCTCCCCTCTACCAGGGGGCTACAGAGTTACTCACCCCTGTACTCCACTACCAGGGGCCCTCTCTCCTCTCTACCAGGGGCCCTCTCTCCCCTCTACCAGGGGCCCTCTCTCCTCTCTACCAGGGGCCCTCTCTCCCCTCTACCAGGGGCCCTCTCTCCTCTCTACCAGGGGCCCTCTCTCCCCTCTACCAGGGGCCCTCTCTCCCCTCTACCAGGGGCCCTCTCTCCCCTCTACCAGGGGCCCTCTCTCCCCTCTACCAGGGGCCCTCTCTCCTCTCCACCAGGGGCCCTCTCTCTCCTCTACCAGGGGCCCTCTCTCCCCTCTACCAGGGGCCCTCTCTCCTCTCTACCAGGGGCCCTCTCTCTCCTCTACCAGGGGCCCTCTCTCTCCTCTACCAGGGGCCCTCTCTCCCCTCTACCAGGGGCCCTCTCTCTCCTCTACCAGGGGCCCTCTCTCCCCTCTACCAGGGGCCCTCTCTCCCCTCTACCAGGGGCCCTCTCTCCTCTCTACCAGGGGCCCTCTCTCTCCTCTACCAGGGGCCCTCTCTCTCCTCTACCAGGGGCCCTCTCTCCCCTCTACCAGGGGCCCTCTCTCTCCTCTACCAGGGGCCCTCTCTCTCCTCTACCAGGGGCCCTCTCTCCCCTCTACCAGGGGCCCTCTCTCCCCTCTACCAGGGGCCCTCTCTCCTCTCTACCAGGGGCCCTCTCTCCTCTCCACCAGGGGCCCTCTCTCCCCTCTACCAGGGGCCCTCTCTCCTCTCTACCAGGGGCCCTCTCTCCCCTCTACCAGGGGCCCTCTCTCCCCTCTACCAGGGGCCCTCTCTCTCCTCTACCAGGGGCCCTCTCTCCCCTCTACCAGGGGCCCTCTCTCCCCTCTACCAGGGGCCCTCTCTCCTCTCTATCAGGGGCCCTCTCTCCTCTCCACCAGGGGCCCTCTCTCCCCTCTACCAGGGGCCCTCTCTCCTCTCTACCAGGGGCCCTCTCTCCCCTCTACCAGGGGCCCTCTCTCCCCTCTACCAGGGGCCCTCTCTCCCCTCCATGTGCTGCCCTTTGACAGGTGTCTTTTGTCTTGTACACCCAGGATAACCTGGGAATACATACATGTTATGTTACGATGACCTGGGGTATGCTGGGCTGGCAAACGTGGCATGTTACGAATGACTTGTGTTTCTGCTGGGCTGTTCACGGTTGAGCAGAGGCGTTGTGTGAGCTCATCGGAGCAGAAACAAGACCTTTGATCAACAGAGAAGGAATGAAGACATCACACAGATCTCTGGCGAGAAAGTCACTTGGCCGGGACTTGGCTGGGCGCATTCGAGATTCCTTTTTTGAAGACTTTGAGTGTTGCATTATGGGTATAGAAATTGTCCGACTTGCGACTACTTGTCGATTGCATGAACTTTAAAAAATAATAAAGTGATCAAAAGGTCATGCAGGTGTTGAGGAAGTCTCCTTCAGGTCTCTCTGCAGTAGATACTCACCCACTGTACCATGCCGTCCTCTGCTGCATTGTGGGAGGAACTATGTATCAACCAATCGTTAGGGTGTTTTTTTTTTACCCACGCAAACGTGGCCAAAGAAGTGACTGAAACAGGAAGCGACTTTTCATTGATTCCAAAGCTACGGGTGATACAATTTAAGTCGCTAGAGATTCTCTCTAACCAATTCATTGTACACACGCTACATTTTCAGTTTGTGAGGGTGTGATATGGGGGGAGGGGTATAGAAAACCGTTTATAGCAACAGCAGCTATATAGACACTGCCATGTTGATCTGAGCCTTGCTGTTGGGGAAACCCCCAGTGTCTTTTGGCTGTTGCAGATGCACTTCCCCTGACTTCACTGTGGACTACAGTCGGATTGGTTAGGCTTACCGCTCGAACACACCCACTGACGCTGTTTGGAATGACTGGCTGTGAGGCGCTGACTGACTGGCTGTGAGGCGCTGACTGACTGGCTGTGAGGCGCTGACTGACTGGCTGTGAGGCGCTGACTGACTGACTAGTTGTGAGGTGCTGACTGACTGACTAGTTGTGAGGTGCTGACTGACTGACTAGTTGTGAGGTGCTGACTGACTGACTGGCTGTGAGGCGCTGACTAACTGACTGGCTGTGAGGCGCTGACTGACTGACTAGTTGTGAGGTGCTGACTGACTGACTGACTGGTTGTGAGACGCTGACTGACTGATTGGCTGTGAGGCGCTGACTGACTGACTAGTTGTGAGGCGCTGACTGACTGACTGTGAGGCGCTGACTGACTGACTGTGAGGCGCTGACTGACTGACTGTGAGGTGCTGACTGACTGACTGGCTGTGAGGCGCTGACTGACTGACTGAGGCGCTGACTGACTGAGGCGCTGACTGACTGAGGCGCTGACTGACTGACTGTGAGGTGTCGTTGCCATGGGGATGAAGGAGATTGTGAATAGTAAAATCTGGGATTTGAAAACAACCTAGCGGTCTTTGCTGTAGTAAACGTCTAACTGAGGGTTGGGACTGGAGAAATTCACATTCATAGATCGGACGGCTAGACAGCCAGTCAGAGGATACTGCGGTTATATAAACCCTCTGGATCAGATATCCAGTCACAGTCGATGCTTCCTCAGCTTCATACTAGACAGCAACGTACAGCAGGCTACTGCAACAGAATATAGTGTCAACATTATGCCGTCGAGCAAACGAGTCTATTCATCAAGGAAGCATACAGGAGGTCCTCGTTAGACAGACCGTTGGTCAGTGAATTGAAACAGGAGGTCCTCGTTAGACAGACCGTTGGTCAGTGAATTGAAACAGGAGGTCCTCGTTAGACAGACCGTTGGTCAGTGAATTGAAACAGGAGGTCCTCGTTAGACAGACCGTTGGTCAGTGAATTGAAACAGGAGGTCCTCGTTAGACAGACCGTTGGTCAGTGAATTGAAACAGGAGGTCCTCGTTAGACAGACCGTTGGTCAGTGAATTGAAACAGGAGGTCCTCGTTAGACAGACCGTTGGTCAGTGAATTGAAACAGGAGGTCCTCGTTAGACAGACCGTTGGTCAGTGAATTGAAACAGGAGGTCCTCGTTAGACAGACCGTTGGTCAGTGAATTGAAACAGGAGGTCCTCGTTAGACAGACCGTTGGTCAGTGAATTGAAACAGGAGGTCCTCGTTAGACAGACCGTTGGTCAGTGAATTGAAACAGGAGGTCCTCGTTAGACAGACCGTTGGTCAGTGAATTGAAACAGGAGGTCCTCGTTAGACAGACCGTTGGTCAGTGAATTGAAACAGGAGGTCCTCGTTAGACAGACCGTTGGTCAGTGAATTGAAACAGGAGGTCCTCGTTAGACAGACCGTTGGTCAGTGAATTGAAACCGTGGGCAAATATAATATTATTCAGTTGTCTGAAATCAAAAATGTTCAAAATGTTTGGTCCTTGTAAAGACTTGGAATATAACGTGAACTTGAGTATCAGAATGGCAGCCTACTCCCTATCACACTGGGTAAACATTAACCACCGCGTTGACTCGAACGCTTCCCACAACTTGGCTGGATCCAGGGATTTAAAAACATTAAAATAAAAAGGTGTCATTGATCACGTTTTCTTTTAAATCTGCGATCTGGATCCTTCCACATCCTCGTAGAGGATCTAGGTCATTTTTTAAAAACCCTCTCTGGGTTATAATGATGATGATATGCGCACCATATTATGTATTGGATCGCAAAACAAATACAAATTTTACATTACCGTGTACTTACTGTAGTTTAACAATAAAATGGTCCTGTTCTGTACTCACATCCCGAAAGAAATTCTCACTACAATACATTTTAATAGAAAATTAGCAAAAACAGATGATCTTGCTACCATGGAAAGGACAACACCTGTCTCGTTGTGGAAAAGTCACCCTGATGAACTCCTTAAGTAAATAGACTAATGACCGTAACTACACCTAATAACTCGTATTTTCAAATTATATGAGCAAAAAAATATTCCACTTTATTCTGGAATGGCAAACCGGACCGGATTAAACAGGCCTATTTACAGAGCATTTAGAAAGTATTCAGACCCCTTCTCCTTTTCCACATTTTATTACGTTACAGCCTTATTCTAAAATTGATTCAATTGTTTTTTTCCTTCATCAATTTTCTCCAAAGTCAAGGGGTCTGAGGGGCCATCACTCCTGAAGGCCAGTTTTATTGCTTCTTTAATCAGCACAACAGTTTTCAGCTGTGCTAACATAATTGTAAAAGGGTTTTCTAATGATCATCTAGGTCTTTTAAAATGATAAACTTGGATTAGCTAACACAACGTGCCATTGGAACACAGGAGTGATGGTTTCTGAAAATGGGACTCTGTACGCCTATGTAGATATTCCATAATTTTTTTTTTGTTGCAGTTTCCAGCTACAATAGTCATTTACAACATTAACAATGTCTACACTGTATTTCTGATCAATGTGGTGTTCATTTAAAAATGGACCAAAAATGTGCTTTTCTTTAAAAAAAAACAAGGAACATTTCTAAGTGACCTCAAACGTTTGAACATTTAGGAATAACAAATAAAAAAGACAGACATGGTTTAAGAACTGAAACACAAAACACCTGATTCAAAAAAAAATACCCCAAAAAATATTTAAATTATACAAAATTCTTGCAACCAATAGAATGTTATGTTTATGGGGGGAGGAGGCGACAAAACCATTAGATCACTTGTTTTGGTACTGCCCATATGTTTACTGAACAAAGATATATACACAACACGCAACAATTTCATTGATTTTCCTGAGTTACAGTTCATATGAGGAATTCAGTCAATTTAAATCAATTCATTTGGTCCTAATCTATGGATTTCACATGACTGGGAATACAGATATGCCTCTGTTGGTCACAGATCATAATTATTATTATTATTATTTTTTTTAAAAGGGCCTCGTCATTATATTTTTGTGCAATCAAATTGCCATAGATAAAACGCAATTGTGTTTGTTATCAGTAACTTATGCCTGCCCAAACCATAACCCCACTGTCACCACGGGGCCCTCTGTTCACCACGTTGACGTCAGCAAAGCGCTCGCCCACATGACGCCATAGACGTGGTTTGCGGTTGTCCCTCTGTTCACCACGTTGACGTCAGCAAAGCGCTCGCCCACATGACGCCATAGACGTGGTTTGCGGTTGTCCCTCTGTTCACCACGTTGACGTCAGCAAACCGCTCGCCCACATGACGCCATAGACGTGGTTTGCGGTTGTCCCTCTGTTCACCACGTTGACGTCAGCAAACCGCTCGCCCACATGACGCCATAGAAGTGGTCTGGGGTTGTGAGGCCGGTTGGACATACTGACAACTTTATGGTCTAAAAATTAACATTACATTTTCTCCACTGTGGATTTAAACAAGTGACGTCAATAAGAGATCACAGCTTTCACCTGGTCTGTCTGTGTCATGGAAAGAGCTGGTGTTCTTAATGTTTTGTACACTCAGTTTATAGTTGTATTTTTTGGGCGTGTGGTAAAACATGTTTTATATACTCTTGGGTTTCCAACCTCATCTGTACACCTTTTTAAAGTGGTTTGTCTTTCACTTGTCTTGTTTATGTTAATACACCAAACTAGTGTAAGATGTTCAAGTTGTCCCCATGCCAGTCTCCTGTCCCCATGCCAGTCTCCTGTCCCCATGCCAGTCTCCTGTCCCCATGCCAGTCTCCTGTCCTCTGTCCCCATGCCAGTCTCCTGTCCTCTGTCCCCATGCCAGTCTCCTCTCCTCTGTCCCCATGCCAGTCTCCTGTCCTCTGTCCCCATGCCAGTCTCCTGTCCTCTGTCCCCATGCCAGTCTCCTGTCCTCTGTCCCCATGCCAGTCTCCTCTCCTCTGTCCCCATGCCAGTCTCCTCTCCTCTGTCCCCATGCCAGTCTCCTGTCCTCTGTCCCCATGCCAGTCTCCTGTCCTCTGTCCCCATGCCAGTCTCCTCTCCTCTGTCCCCATGCCAGTCTCCTGTCCTCTGTCCCCATGCCAGTCTCCTGTCCTCTGTCCCCATGCCAGTCCCCTGTCCCCATGCCAGTCCCCTGTCCTCTGTCCCCATGCCAGTCCCCTGTCCTCTGTCCCCATGCCAGTCCCCTGTCCTCTGTCCCCATGCCAGTCCCCTGTCCTCTGTCCCCATGCCAGTCCCCTGTCCTCTGTCCCCATGCCAGTCTCCTGTCCTCTGTCCCCATGCCAGTCTCCTGTCCTCTGTCCCCATGCCAGTCTCCTGTCCTCTGTCCCCATGCCAGTCTCCTGTCCTCTGTCCCCATGCCAGTCTCCTGTCCTCTGTCCCCATGCCAGCCTCCTGTCCTCTGTCCCCATGCCAGCCTCCTGTCCTCTGTCCCCATGCCAGCCTCCTGTCCTCTGTCCCCATGCCAGCCTCCTGTCCTCTGTCCCCATGCCAGTCTCCTGTCCTCTGTCCCCATGCCAGTCTCCTGTCCTCTGTCCCCATGCCAGTCTCCTGTCCTCTGTCCCCATGCCAGTCTCCTGTCCTCTGTCCCCATGCCAGTCTCCTGTCATCTGTCCCCATGCCAGTCTCCTGTCCTCTGTCCCCATGCCAGTCTCCTGTCCCCATGCCAGTCTCCTGTCCCCATGCCAGTCTCCTGTCCCCATGCCAGTCTCCTGTCCCCATGCCAGTCTCCTGTCCCCATGCCAGTCTCCTGTCCCCATGCCAGTCTCCTGTCCCCATGCCAGTCTCCTGTCCCCATGCCAGTCTCCTGTCCCCATGCCAGTCTCCTGTCCCCATGCCAGTCTCCTGTCCCCATGCCAGTCTCCTGTCCTCTGTCCCCATGCCAGTCTCCTGTCCTCTGAAACTTCTAATCCTACATACTCTGAAGTCAGTCAGCGAAACACTACTGACATGACATTATAATCAGGACCTCCAAGCCAGGTCAATAACTTTTTATTTATTTCCCTTTAATAAAACCAGGGCCTGAAAAGCAGCAGTAGTCCGGATCTCGTAGGGGCCGTGTAAGATTTAAATCCCCCTGTGGAAGAATCACACTGCCTCACTGTGAATGAGAAGACCACCAGGGAGCTACTGTACAGGCCACTTAATCCCCCTGTTGGTTAGAACCTCGATATTGACAAAGTGTAGAGGATCACATTTCGTAATAGCCAAAGCCATGTATGTTAAAGGATATGCTATTTAATAACGCAACAGCTGTACAGTGCAGGTCAGAATGACATCATCATAAGGGGACAGAGACTGGGCAGTAGTAGCTACTGTATGTCTGTCCCAAAATGGCACCCTATTCTCTATATAGTATACTACATTAGACCAGGACCCATAGGGGTTGGTATATAGCAGAGGTGGACAATTGCACTCGGTCCGGGTTCTATCTGAACCTAGACACATTTCTCATTAATAATCGTTAAATTAAATTCTGATGAACCCTTTTTATTTTTCCATGTACTCACACTGCGCTGGCTCAGCTCAGCTGGGAAGGTCCCAGACAGCGGCCCAAACTATTGTGCGTTGTCCAATCACGTGCGGTATTTAAATCACTTCACGAAAATCAGCCAATCAAAGCGAATGTTTACAATGCATGTTTAGGAGACGGATGTCGGAGAGAGAGAGAGACAGCGAGAGAAGCTAAAGCGAGAGGAGAAATTATAGAATGGCGTGCCCAAAAAGTCAGGCAAGCTGATACAGAAAATTGAGCTTTAAAAGAGGAGTAGGGCAGACAAATACGCATTTATCCTTCCCGCAGCGAGTGTTAAACCACTCTGCCTGATATGTTCAGAGACCGTGGCTCTAATTAAAAGTGTCAACGTGAAGCGCCACTACGAGACAAAGCACAGATCTTTTAAGCAAACATATCCACAGCAGTCTGAGGCGAGGACACGCAATATGAACTAACTCAAAGCCCAGTGTGATCGGTCCACCAGAGTCCTCTCCCATGTATTCACTGCCTAGCAACATGCCAACGAATGTTCACTAAAAATAGCTTGGATTTTTGGGTCAACGCCAAAAGCCATTTTTTTTACTGACGGTGGGAGTGCATTAATGCTGTTGCTTAAACTTTACTTGACTGGTAAACAAAAATACGAGCTGTGTGAAAAGATTAAGCAAATGTTAAGTACAACAACAGCAAGAAAGAGTGAAATACTAACAGTTTGATGAAGCTCTACGGAGTGCACCATGCATAGATAGCATTGTGCTTTTGTTGAATCTACTGATGTGTGCGTGATAATGCCCACCTTCTGGTGATAGATTTTACCCCACAGAGAAGAAGGAATTCTGTTTAGACTTGTTAGGTGTAACACAACTCGAGACACATACAAGAGGAAAAGGACGTATAAACAAAGCCATAAAGGAGATGCCGAGAAAGAGGGGGATAGACCTAAAACAAGTGATCTCTAATCACCTCACTGCCTCACTGCCATGACATGACATGAAGAGAGAGAGGAGCTGTGGCACGGGCTGAAAGAGGACGTCCCTGATCTCACAGCTTACCACTGCACCATTCATCAGTCCGTCCCGTGCACCAATCTGTCAGAAGACTATGTTGAAGTGATGAATACAATGATGAAACTCATCGACTTCCTCCGGGCGTCCTCATCAACATCATCCTGCTGAGAGAATTCCTGAAAGAAGTTGAGGCAAATGGCCTACTGCTGTACAACAACGTGAGATGTGGCTCAGTACAGGCAGGGTGTTGGAACGCTTTTGGTCCATTCGAAAGGAATTATCAGCTTTCCTTGTACAGCTCAAGAGCCAGAAGGCAACACAGTTTTCACTTTAAAAAAAAGAATAATAAGAATTGAAATGCAAGACGAGAGCAAAATGGATATTTTTTTGCATTTTTTTTGGTCGAAATCACACCTTAAATGAGCTCAACGTGAAACTACAGGGCAAGAACGATTCAGCTTGTGATTTGATGACATCTGTCTGACTCCTTCCAGAGGAAACTGGAAGTGTTCAAGGAGACACGGAGCACACGTCCCAAAAGGAACAGATTCAGGGAGAGAGAGATGTTTCTCCTCATGTTGACTTGATAGATGAGCTGATTGGAAACGTCAGAAAATCACTTTGACAGCTTCATCCTTGGACAGCAGTTCCTTCTTCTAATTGAGAATCTTCATCACAGATGTCAGAGGATTTTCAAAGGAGGAGACACAGACCTTCACGTGGGCTGGATCTCTACAGATGGAATGGATTGATCTGCAAGCAAATGTTGCACTGGTGTTCCCTGGTCTAACCAACTAACTGATCATGACCCTAAAAGGCTGTGTCTGAGACTGTGTTCTCAAGGTCTAACCAACTAACTGATCATGACCCTATCAGGCTGTGTCTGAGACTGTGTTCCCTGGTCTAACCAGCTAACTGATCATGGCCCTATCAGGCTGTGTCTGAGACTGTGTTCTCCTGGTCTAACCAACTAACTGATCATGACCCTATCAGGCTGTGTCTGAGACTGTGTTCTCCTGGTCTAACCAGCTGACTGATCATGACCCTAAAAGGCTGTGTCTGAGACTGTGTTCTCAAGGTCTAACCAACTAACTGATCATGACCCTATCAGGCTGTGTCTGAGACTGTGTTCTCCTGGTCTAACCAACTAACTGATCATGACCCTATCAGGCTGTGTCTGAGACTGTGTTCCCTGGTCTAACCAGCTAACTGATCATGGCCCTATCAGGCTGTGTCTGAGACTGTGTTCTCCTGGTCTAACCAACTAACTGATCATGACCCTATCAGGCTGTGTCTGAGACTGTGTTCTCCTGGTCTAACCAGCTGACTGATCATGACCCTAAAAGGCTGTGTCTGAGACTGTGTTCTCAAGGTCTAACCAACTAACTGATCATGACCCTATCAGGCTGTGTCTGAGACTGTGTTCTCCTGGTCTAACCAACTAACTGATCATGACCCTATCAGGCTGTGTCTGGGACTGTGTTCTCCTGGTCTAACCAACTAACTGATCATGACCCTATCAGGCTGTGTCTGAGACTGTGTTCTCCTGGTCTAACCAGCTGACTGATCATGACCCTAAAAGGCTGTGTCTGAGACTGTGTTCTCAAGGTCTAACCAACTAACTGATCATGACCCTATCAGGCTGTGTCTGAGACTGTGTTCTCCTGGTCTAACCAACTAACTGATCATGACCCTATCAGGCTGTGTCTGGGACTGTGTTCTCCTGGTCTAACCAACTAACTGATCATGACCCTATCAGGCTGTGTCGGAGACTGTGTTCTCCTGGTCTAACCAACTAACTGATCATGACCCTATCAGGCTGTGTCTGAGACTGTGTTCTCCTGGTCTAACCAGCTGACTGATCATGACCCTATCAGGCTGTGTCTGAGACTGTGTTCCCTGGTCTAACCAAACTATCAGTACACACCTTGACCCTGTTTGGCTCCACATACAGCTGTGTCTGAGACAATGTGTCTGAGACTGTGTCTGAGACAATGTGTCTGAGACAATGTGTCTGAGACTGTGTCTGAGACAATGTGTCTGAGACAGTTTGGTTAGACCAGGGAAAACAATCAGTACACACCGTGACGATGCAGTCTTGCTGTGTGACGATGCAGTCTTGCTGCGTGACGATGCAGTCTTGCTGCGTGACGATGCAGTCTTGCTGTGTGACGATGCAGTCTTGCTGTGTGACGATGCAGTCTTGCTGTGTGACGATGCAGTCTTGCTGTGTGACGATGCAGTCTTGCTGTGTGACGATGCAGTCTTGCTGTGTGACGATGCAGTCTTGCTGTGTCTGCATTGAAAATGTGCAATAAATATTGTTGAAATGTCATTGTAATGTAGTACTTTGTTTATTAGCTATACATATACAAGAACTACATATGACCCCAAATCATGGCGCACGATAGACATTTTAATGGTTTGGACCTTTGGGGCGGGGGGGGGACAGTCACTGGACCTCTGAATTCTAACTGTGCACCCCTGATATATAGTATACTACTGTACCCTAGGGCCCATAGGGGTTGGTATATAGTATACTACTGTACCCTAGGGCCCATAGGGGTTGGTATATAGTATACTACTGTACCCTAGGGCCCATAGGGGTTGGTATATAGTATACTACTGTACCCTAGGGCCCATAGGGGTTGGTATATAGTATACTACTGTACCCTAGGGCCCATAGGGGTTGGTATATAGTATACTACTGTACCCTAGGGCCCATAGGGGTTGGTATATAGTATACTACTTTAGATCAGGGCCCATAGGGGTTGGTATATAGTATACTACTTTAGACCAGGGCCCATAAGGGTTGGTATATAGTATACTACTTTAGACCAGGTTCCATAGTGGTTGGTATATAGTATACTACTTTAGACCAGGGCCCATAAGGGTTGGTATATAGTATACTACTTTAGACCAGGACCCTTAGGGGTTGGTATATAGTATACTACTTTAGACCAGGGCCCATAGGGGTTGGTATATAGTATACTACTTTAGACCAGGGCCCATAGGGGTTGGTATATAGTATACTACTTTAGTGCCACTTAGATCTGAAGACACAATGACTGGTGATAGGGGATGATCAGAGGAAACACAACACAATGATCGACGGCCGCCATTTCATTTTCCAGACGATTGTACATGTTGAATCGTCATCTTTGTCAACGCCCAGCAGGTGATCTACTGTGCATGGCTGAAGGTAAGGTTGGTTTGGTCGGTCTGCGCTATGAGAAGAGATCGGGCATTGAATTGTCAATCCGCCAGTAACTGGCTTTGTCAGATATGTTCTCCATCCAGATATTCTGAATGAGAGTTTTCAGTTTTACAATACAGTCACATTTTATCAACAGACGTCGTTGACTGAGAAAAGACAAAGGTAAACGTTAATAGAAAAAAACGCTAGGCTAAGGCTAAATGCTAGGCTAAAGCTAAATGCTAGGCTAAGGCTAAATGCTAGGCTAAGGCTAAATGCTAGGCTAAGGCTAAATGCTAGGCTAAGGCTAAGTGTAAAACATAAAACCAAAACAAAACAGTACAAGTAAATAAAACACACCAAAGAACACGCTATTCCCTATTTAGTGCGCTGCTTTTGATGAGTGCCCATAAATCTCTGGTCAAAAGTAGTGCACTAAATAGGGAATAGGGTGCATTTGAAACACATCATAAAAAAGGAAAGCAGTAAATAATATACAGAGCAGGAGGAAATACTTGGTGGATTAAGTTAACCCCTCCCAGAGTGGATTTCCGCAGCCCGCCGAAATCACATTAGCACAATACAAAAAATCCTCATCAACATCCTTCAGTTTAAACTGAAAAAAAGTGGCTGACTAAATACTTTTTTTCAGTTTCCTTACATCCTTTCCTTACACCCGTCGACGTCACACTTCCAAATCCGTTCTGCTCTACGACCCCCCGTCCCCGCCCCCCCCCCCCCCCCCCCACAAGCCTCGTCTGAACACATACATGTCAGTTGTTTTGCCTCACAAGACGCGTTTGAAGGTCCCCTGGTACCAGTTGGAGAAAAAAAAAAAATGAATTGAAGTATATATGGAGATAGTTTAGCGCCAAATATAAGGGGTCAAATACAAATAATAAAATGTAAAAGATTTCCCGATCTTTCTTATATCTCGCAGTTATCGAACACACACCTCAGAACAAACTTCCTTCAGATCTGTCGTTCCATGTAGTGAATCTGTTATTCAATGTGTTTGTATGGGCTAACAGCCGTAAGGCCAAATTCACTGTTTCATCAAATCAGTTCTATATATTTTCTTTATATTTCAAGGGATCTTAAAATTCAAAGAGCTAAATGTCCTTGGTATGACCTTCTTAAAACAATTCCATATGTTAGCAGAGTAGAACCCCACCTCGCCCCCAGTCTTAGACAGGGCTGAGACTGTAGAAGGTTAATGATTGACCTTAAAGAACAGAAATACAGGCTAACTACTACATACACGAACCGAAGTCATTATAAAATATTCACTATTCTGTGTCCAGGCACATCTTCTGGTCTGCGTGTCAAATGGTACCCTTACTTCCTGTACAGCGCACCCACAGACTCCGATTGGCCGTGTTCCAGAGCAGCAAAAGCTGTATGAAGGGAAAACTGTGACTGACTTGACCCACATATAATACTCGAGTAGGTCGTTTTTAATGAGGTGATTTATAGATCAGTCGGTCTCGACTCGCCTTTTAAAGTCGGCTGCAATGTCAAACGCACCCATTGTGAAGCGAGACACCAGACAGAGCATTGTGGGTTTTCATGATGGCTGCCCTCAGGAGGGCGACTCAGCTTCATCCTGGTCACTGATGGCAGATGCTGCCAATAACGATCAAAACTCCAGAGACTTAAAAGGCTGCCATTCAGTCAGTTAGTAAAAACCACTACGAATGGATCAATAAAGTTTTCTTTAAAAGGCCGAGTGGATTGGTCCACTGGCTCACACTGAAAGCTGATTGGCCACAATGCACAGCATGTCATCATCAGGGGGTTGGATCTGGGCTGGCTGGATCGTCCTCTCTCTTGGTTTAGGACGAATAGGGACTAGGGGGTATGAGTTAGGGCATAGGGAGAAGGGTTTAGGGTCTAGGGTGTGACCCCTCTTGGTACATACTGCAGCACAGTCTCGATGGTAGGGAGTAGGGTCTAGGGGGGTAGGGTGTCATCCCCTCTTGGTCCATACTGCAACCCAGACTCGAGGCAAGGGGTTAGAGGCTAGGGTGTGACCCCTTCTTGGTCCATACTGACACCCAGAGCCTCTATATCATTACTGATATCAGAGATCATACGGTCCCATTCGTCTCCTTCGGAGGGCACAAGCCCTTCGTCAGACCCACCCCCGTCCCCTCCCACCGCCCCGTTCCCATTGGTGGTTGAGTCGGAGGCGGAGCTGGCGGTGCGGCGGTAGCGTCCGAAGCTGTCAGTGATGATGCCACGACCGTCCTTAACACCGATGGTCTCCAGGAAGTTCTCAAAGTGTTGGCTGTCCTTCTCTGGGATGAACGGCCTCAGACCTGGATGGACGTGGGATCGTAAAGGGGGAAAAAGGACACAGACAGTCTGAATCACAGAACCAGGGGCTCTAAGGAGCCAAATAAATTTAGCAGCACAATTAAAATTATTTTAGGTATTAAAGCTAGAGTCCCTCATTTCTCTAGACTCACAGGTGCTCCTAAATTAACAATCCAGGACACACAGCACATATGTAGGCACATAAAATGGTCCCACTGTAGAACCCCGAGAGCCTTAAGTGAACTGAAATAGTGCAGACTCATTTCACAGTCAAGCTGAAACAGCAAGGTCCTGTTCAATAAAGGCACAACGAAAGCAAAAACAGGGATTGGGAAACACGAAATAAGCATTCTCAATGGTCAAGCTCAGGTTAAAAATCTCCTGTTCTTTTCACAACTGTTTCTTGCTGCTCGGCTTGACCTCTAAACACATCCCAGGTTCGACCTTTTACCCTGTGACCCCCATACAGGAAGTGGTTCTCACCCAGTAGGAGGAACTTCCTGCTGTCCCCGTAGAGCTGGCGAAGGTTGATACAGAACTCATGGACGGACGCTCCGTTACGGTACTCATGAAGAAGAGTAGCAAACTGCTGGATCTCCTGAGACGACAACTTGGTACGCAACTTAGAGGAAAAGAGGGCGGAGAGAGAGAGAGAGAGAGAGAGAGAGAGAGAGAGAAAAGAGGGAGGGAGGGAAGAGAAAATGGGGAGAGAGAAAAGGGGGGAGAGGGGAGGGAGAGAGAGGGAGGGAGGGAGGGAGGGGAGGGAGGGAGAGAGAGAGAGAGAGAGAGAGAGAGAGAGAGAAAAAGGGGAGGGAGGGAGGGGAGAGAAAATGGGGAGAGAGAAAAGGGGGGAGAGGGGAGGGAGAGAGAGAGAGGGAGGGAGGGAGGGAGAGAGAGAGGGAGAGAGAGAGGGAGAGAGAGAGGGAGAGAGAGAGAGAGAGAGAGAGAGAGAGAGAGAAAAGGGGGAGAGAGAAAAGGGGGAGAGAGGGGAGGGAGGGAGGGAGGGGGGGAGGGAGGGAGGGAGGGAGGGAGGGGAGAGAAAATGGGGAGAGAGGGGAGGGAAAAAGGTTAAAGAAAAATAAAATGAGATGAGCCTAAAAGAGGGTTAGGTTAGCTGCAACTAAACAGCCTCATACATCAAATCAAACATTATTTGTCACATGCACCGAATACAACAGGTGTAAACCTTACCGTGAAATGTTTACTTACAAACCCTTAACCAAGAACTGCGTAGTTCAATAAATAGAGTTGAGATATTTACTAAATAAACTAAAGTAAAAACAATTAAATAACAATGACGATGGCTACAGTGGCAAGAAAAAGTATGAACCCTTCGGAATCACCTGGATGTCTGCATAAATTAGTCAAACAATTTGATCTGATCTTCATCTATGTCACAGCGATAGACAGACAGTCTGCTTAAACTAATAACACAAACAATTATACGTTTTAAATGTCTTGATAAACTTGGGAAATCTGTCGATGATAGCAAGCTGTCCAGGCCCTGAGGCAGGAAACAGTGATGCTCCCTCCACCATACTTTACTTTTTTTTTTCTCCACACATGGTGTTGTGTGTTCCTTCCAGAGTTATTAGTTTAAACACATAGTGCTTGTCTATTTTTGTTGACTTAGATGAAGATCAGATCAAATTTGATTTATGCAGAAATCCAGGAAATTCCAAAGGGTTCACATACTTTTATTGACACGGTATATGCAAGTGGTATACATTGTTCAGCAGTCTTATTGCTTGGGGGTAGAAGCTGTTTTGGACCTAGACTTGGTGCTCCGGTACCGCTTGCCGTGTGGTAGCACAGAGAAAAGTCTATGACTTGTGTGACTGGAGTCTTACAATTTTTTGTCCGTTTCTCTGACACCGCCTAGTATATAGTTCCTGGATGGCAGGAAGCTTGGCCCCAGTGATGTACCGGGCCGTATGCACTACCCTCTGTAGCGTCTTACGGTCAGATGCCGAGCAGTTGCCGTACCAGGCGATGAGGCAACCGGTCAGGATGCTCTCGATGGTGCAGCTGTAGAACTTTTTGAGGATCTGGGGACCCATGCCACATCTTTTCAGTCTCCTGAGGGGGAATAGGCGTTGTCGTGCTCTCTTCAGGACTGTCTTGGTGTGTTTGGACCATGATAGTTTGGTTGTGATGTGGACACCAAGGAACTTGAAACTGTCGACCTGCTCCACTACAGCCCCATTGATGCGAATGGGGGCGTGTTCTGCCCTCTTTTTCCTGTAGTCCACGATCAGCTCCTTTGTCTTGCTCATGTTGAGGGAGAGGTTGTTATCCTGAAACCACACAGCCAGGTCTCTGACCTCCTCCCTATAGGCAGTCTCATCGTTGTCGGTGATCAGGCCTACCACTGTTGTGGCTTCAGCTAACTTAATGATGGTGCTGGGGTCGTGGGTGAACAGTGACTACAGGAGGGGACTAAGCACGCACCCCCGAGGGGCCCAGTGTTGAGGGTCAGTGTGGCAGATGTGTTGTTGCCTACTTTTACCACCTGGGGTCGGCCTGTAAGAAAGCCCAGGATACAGTTGCAGAGGGAGGTGTTTAGTCCCAGGATTCTTAGCTTAATGATGAGCTTTGTGGGCACTACGATGTTGAACACTGAGCTGTAAATCAATGAACAGCATTCTCACATAGTAGTTCATTTTGTCCAGGTGGGAAAGGGCAGTGTTGAGTGCGATTGAGATTGCGTCATCCGATCTGTTGGGGTGATATGCAAATTGAAGTGGGTCTAGGGTTTCCGGGAGATAAATGGTATTGATGTGAGACATGACCAGTCTTTCAAAGCACTTCATGGCTCTCGACGTGAGTCATTTAGGCAGGTTACCAACGCTTCCTTGGGCACAGGGACTATGGTGGTCTGCTTGAAACATGTAGGTATTACAGACTTGGTCAGGGAGAGGTTGAAAATGTCAGTGTAGACACTTTCCAGGTGGCCCGATGATAATTTATTGTTTGCTTATGGCCTTGTACAGCTCTTTGAGTGCAGTCTTAGTGCCAGCATCTGTTTGTGGTGGTAAATAGACGGCTACAAAAAATATAGATGAGAACTCTCTTGGTAGATAGTGTGGTAGTCCACAGCTTATCATGAGGTGCAATACCTCAAGACTTCTTTAACATTAGACAATGTGCACCAGCTGTTATTGACGAATAGAAACACTGGTTGACTGATAGAATGGATGGTAGAGGCGGGTTACCCACTCGTCGACGAGGCACCCTGATCTCTGCCCCATGTACTTCTGTCTTTTCTTCACGCGAATGACGGGGATTTGGGCCTGTTCTCCGGATAGCAGTGTATCCTTCTCGTCGGACTCATTAAAGAAAATAAAATCTTCATCCAGTTCGAGGTGAGTAATCACTGTTCTGATATCCAGAATCTCTTTTCGGTCATAAGAGACGGTAGCATCAACATTTATGTACAAAATAAGTTACAAACAATGTGAACCCCCCCCCCCCCCCCCACAAAATAGCAGTTGGTTAAACGGCAGACATCCCCTCAGGCACCGTTATACATCTATACACGCACAGACACACAACACATCCACCCTACCGTGGTCATGTAGTCTTGTAGAAGCTCTGTGGCGGTGGTGCTCAGCTCTCCTTCGCTGGCTGTCTTGGTCTGAGGGGAGGCTGGGGTGGAGGTGGGGGACGGAGAGTCGCCCCCTGCCTCTAGAGAACCCTGGAAAGAACTATAGAACAAACAGAACCACATCATTACAACCCTACAGAACCACATTAAAACCCTACAGAACCACATCATTAAAACCCTACAGAACCACATCACTAAACCCTACAGAACCACATCACTAAAACCCTACAGAACCACATCACTAAAACCCTACAGAACCACATCACTAAAACCCTACAGAACCACATCACTAAAACCCTACAGAACCACATCATTAAAACCCTACAGAACCACATCACTAAAACCCCTACAGAACCACATCACTAAAACCCTACAGAACCACATCACTAAAACCCTACAGAACCACATCACTAAAACCCTACAGAACCACATCACTAAAACCCTACAGAACCACATCACTAAAACCCTACAGAACCACATCACTAAAACCCTACAGAACCACATCACCAGAACCACATCATTAAAACCCTACAGAACCACATCACTAAAACCCTACAGAACCACATCACTAAAACCCTACAGAACCACATCACTAAAACCCTACAGAACCACATCATTAAAACCCTACAGAACCACATCACTAAAACCCTACAGAACCACATCACTAAAACCCCTACAGAACCACATCACTAAAACCCCTACAGAACCACATCATTAAAACCCTACAGAACCACATCACTAAAACCCTACAGAACCACATCACTAAAACCCTACAGAACCACATCACTAAAACCCCTACAGAACCACATCACCAAAACCCTACAGAACCACATCATTAAAACCCTACAGAACCACATCACTAAAACCCTACAGAACCACATCACTAAACCCTACAGAACCACATCACTAAACCCTACAGAACCACATCATTAAAACCCTACAGAACAACATCACTAAAACCCTACAGAACCACATCACTAAAACCCTACAGAACAACATCACTAAAACCCTACAGAACCACATCACTAAAACCCCTACAGAACCACATCACTAAAACCCTACAGAACCACATCACTAAAACCCTACAGAACCACATCACTAAAACCCTACAGAACCACATCACTAAAACCCTACAGAACCACATCATTAAAACCCTACAGAACCACATCACTAAAACCCTACAGAACCACATCACTAAAACCCTACAGAACCACATCACTAAAACCCTACAGAACAACATCACTAAAACCCTACAGAACCACATCATTAAAACCCCTACAGAACCACATCATTAAAACCCTACAGAACCACATCACTAAACCCTACAGAACCACATCATTAAAACCCTACAGAACAACATCATTAAAACCCCTACAGAACCACATCACTAAACCCTACAGAACCACATCACTAAACCCTACAGAACCACATCATTAAAACCCTACAGAACAACATCACTAAAACCCCTACAGAACCACATCATTAAAACCCTACAGAACAACATCACTAAAACCCTACAGAACCACATCATTAAAACCCTACAGAACCACATCACTAAAACCCTACAGAACCACATCATTAAAACCCTACAGAACCACATCATTAAAACCCTACAGAACCACATCACTAAAACCCCTACAGAACCACATCATTAAAACCATATCACTAAAACCCTACAGAACCACATCACTAAAACCCTACAGAACCACATCACTAAAACCCCTACAGAACCACATCACTAAAACCCTACAGAACAACATCACTAAAACCCTACAGAACCACATCACTAAAACCCTACAGAACCACATCACTAAAACCCTACAGAACAACATCACTAAAACCCTACAGAACCACATCACTAAAAACCTACAGAACCACATCACTAAAACCCTACAGAACCACATCATTAAAACCCTACAGAACCACATCATTAAAACCCTACAGAACCACATCACTGAAACCCTACAGAACCACATCATTAAACCCCTACAGAACCACATCACTAAAACCCTACAGAACCACATCATTAAAACCCTACAGAACCACATCACTAAAACCCCTACAGAACCACATCATTAAAACCCTACAGAACCACATCATTAAAACCCTACAGAACCACATCATTAAAACCCTACAGAACCACATCACTAAACCCTACAGAACCACATCACTAAACCCTACAGAACCACATCACTAAAACCCTACAGAACCACATCACTAAAACCCTACAGAACCACATCACTAAAACCCTACAGAACAACATCACTAAAACCCTACAGAACCACATCACTAAACCCCTACAGAACCACATCACTAAAACCCTACAGAACCACATCACTAAAACCCTACAGAACCACATCACTAAAACCCTACAGAACCACATCACTAAAACCCTACAGAACCACATCACTAAAACCCTACAGAACCACATCATTAAAACCCCTACAGAACCACATCATTAAAACCCTACAGAACCACATCATTAAAACCCCTACAGAACCACATCACTAAACCCTACAGAACCACATCACTAAAACCCTACAGAACCACATCATTAAAACCCTACAGAACCACATCACTAAACCCTACAGAACCACATCACTAAACCCTACAGAACCACATCACTAAAACCCTACAGAACCACATCACTAAAACCCTACAGAACCACATCACTAAAACCCTACAGAACCACATCACTAAAACCCTACAGAACCACATCACTAAACCCCTACAGAACCACATCACTAAAACCCTACAGAACCACATCACTAAAACCCTACAGAACCACATCACTAAACCCCTACAGAACCACATCACTAAAACCCCTACAGAACCACATCATTAAAACCCTACAGAACAACATCACTAAAACCCTACAGAACCACATCATTAAAACCCTACAGAACCACATCACTAAAACCCTACAGAACCACATCATTAAAACCCTACAGAACCACATCACTAAACCCTACAGAACCACATCATTAAAACCCCTACAGAACCACATCATTAAAACCCCTACAGAACCACATCATTAAAACCCTACAGAACAACATCACTAAAACCCTACAGAACCACATCATTAAAACCCTACAGAACCACATCATTAAAACCCTACAGAACCACATCACTAAACCCTACAGAACCACATCATTAAAACCCTACAGAACCACATCACTAAACCCTACAGAACCACATCATTAAAACCCCTACAGAACCACATCATTAAAACCCTACAGAACCACATCATTAAAACCCTACAGAACCACATCACTAAACCCTACAGAACCACATCATTAAAACCCCTACAGAACCACATCATTAAAACCCCTACAGAACCACATCATTAAAACCCTACAGAACAACATCACTAAAACCCTACAGAACAACATCACTAAAACCCTACAGAACCACATCACTAAACCCCTACAGAACCACATCACTAAAACCCTACAGAACCACATCACTAAAACCCTACAGAACCACATCATTAAAACCCTACAGAACCACATCATTAAAACCCTACAGAACCACATCACTAAAACCCTACAGAACCACATCACTAAACCCCTACAGAACCACATCACTAAAACCCCTACAGAACCACATCATTAAAACCCTACAGAACAACATCACTAAAACCCTACAGAACCACATCATTAAAACCCTACAGAACCACATCATTAAAACCCTACAGAACCACATCACTAAAACCCCTACAGAACCACATCATTAAAACCATACAGAACCACATCACTAAAACCCTACAGAACCACATCACTAAAACCCTACAGAACCACATCACTAAAACCCTACAGAACAACATCACTAAAACCCTACAGAACCACATCACTAAAACCCTACAGAACCACATCATTAAAACCCTACAGAACCACATCATTAAAACCCTACAGAACCACATCACTAAAACCCTACAGAACCACATCATTAAACCCCTACAGAACCACATCACTAAAACCCTACAGAACCACATCATTAAAACCCTACAGAACCACATCACTAAAACCCCTACAGAACCACATCATTAAAACCCTACAGAACCACATCATTAAAACCCTACAGAACCACATCACTAAAACCCCTACAGAACCACATCACTAAAACCCTACAGAACCACATCACTAAAACCCTACAGAACAACATCACTAAAACCCTACAGAACCACATCACTAAACCCCTACAGAACCACATCACTAAAACCCTACAGAACCACATCACTAAAACCCTACAGAACCACATCATTAAAACCCTACAGAACCACATCACTAAAACCCTACAGAACCACATCACTAAAACCCTACAGAACCACATCACTAAAACCCTACAGAACCACATCACTAAAACCCTACAGAACCACATCACTAAAACCCTACAGAACCACATCACTAAAACCCTACAGAACCACATCACTAAAACCCTACAGAACCACATCACTAAAACCCTACAGAACCACATCACTAAAACCCTACAGAACCACATCACTAAAACCCTACAGAACCACATCACTAAAACCCTACAGAACCACATCACTAAAACCCTACAGAACCACATCATTAAAACCCCTACAGAACCACATCATTAAAACCCTACAGAACCACATCATTAAAACCCCTACAGAACCACATCACTAAACCCTACAGAACCACATCACTAAAACCCTACAGAACCACATCATTAAAACCCTACAGAACCACATCACTAAACCCTACAGAACCACATCACTAAACCCTACAGAACCACATCACTAAAACCCTACAGAACCACATCACTAAAACCCTACAGAACCACATCACTAAAACCCTACAGAACAACATCACTAAAACCCTACAGAACCACATCACTAAACCCCTACAGAACCACATCACTAAAACCCTACAGAACCACATCACTAAAACCCTACAGAACCACATCATTAAAACCCTACAGAACCACATCATTAAAACCCTACAGAACCACATCACTAAAACCCTACAGAACCACATCACTAAACCCCTACAGAACCACATCACTAAAACCCCTACAGAACCACATCATTAAAACCCTACAGAACAACATCACTAAAACCCTACAGAACCACATCATTAAAACCCTACAGAACCACATCACTAAAACCCTACAGAACCACATCATTAAAACCCTACAGAACCACATCACTAAACCCTACAGAACCACATCATTAAAACCCCTACAGAACCACATCATTAAAACCCCTACAGAACCACATCATTAAAACCCTACAGAACCACATCACTAAAACCCCTACAGAACCACATCACTAAAACCCTACAGAACCACATCATTAAAACCCTACAGAACCACATCATTAAAACCCCTACAGAACCACATCACTAAACCCTACAGAACCACATCATTAAAACCCTACAGAACAACATCACTAAAACCCTACAGAACCACATCATTAAAACCCTACAGAACCACATCATTAAAACCCTACAGAACCACATCATTAAAACCCTACAGAACCACATCACTAAACCCTACAGAACCACATCATTAAAACCCCTACAGAACCACATCATTAAAACCCTACAGAACCACATCACTAAACCCTACAGAACCACATCACTAAACCCTACAGAACCACATCACTAAACCCTACAGAACCACATCATTAAAACCCTACAGAACCACATCATTAAAACCCTACAGAACCACATCACTAAACCCTACAGAACCACATCATTAAAACCCCTACAGAACCACATCATTAAAACCCTACAGAACCACATCATTAAAACCCTACAGAACCACATCACTAAACCCTACAGAACCACATCATTAAAACCCCTACAGAACCACATCATTAAAACCCCTACAGAACCACATCATTAAAACCCTACAGAACAACATCACTAAAACCCTACAGAACAACATCACTAAAACCCTACAGAACCACATCACTAAAACCCTACAGAACCACATCACTAAAACCCTACAGAACAACATCACTAAAACCCTACAGAACCACATCACTAAACCCTACAGAACCACATCACTAAACCCCTACAGAACAACATCACTAAAACCCTACAGAACCACATCACTAAAACCCTACAGAACCACATCACTAAAACCCTACAGAACCACATCACTAAAACCCTACAGAACAACATCACTAAAACCCTACAGAACCACATCACTAAACCCTACAGAACCACATCACTAAACCCCTACAGAACAACATCACTAAAACCCTACAGAACCACATCACTAAAACCCTACAGAACCACATCACTAAACCCCTACAGAACCACATCACTAAAACCCCTACAGAACCACATCATTAAAACCCTACAGAACAACATCACTAAAACCCTACAGAACCACATCATTAAAACCCTACAGAACCACATCACTAAAACCCCTACAGAACCACATCATTAAAACCCTACAGAACCACATCATTAAAACCCTACAGAACCACATCACTAAAACCCCTACAGAACCACATCACTAAAACCCTACAGAACCACATCATTAAAACCCTACAGAACCACATCACTAAAACCCCTACAGAACCACATCATTAAAACCCTACAGAACCACATCATTAAAACCCTACAGAACCACATCATTAAAACCCTACAGAACCACATCATTAAAACCCCTACATCATAATTTTGCACGCCCAATTTTTCAGTTTTTGATTTGTTAAAAAAGTTTGAAATATCCAATAAATGTCGTTCCACTTCATGATTGTGTCCCACTTGTTGTTGATTCTTCACAAAAAAATACCGTTTTATATCTTTATGTTTGAAGCCTGAAATGTGGCAAAAGGTCGCAAAGTTCAAGGGGGCCAAATACTTTCGCAAGGCACTGTATGTACTGATACGTAGGCTACAGTCTAATAATGTTCTGTATTATGTATTAGACCTAGATATTGTGTGTATGTACTGATACGTAGGCTACAGTCTAATAATGTTCTGTATTATGTATTAGATCTATATATTGTGTGTATGTACTGATACATAGGCTACAGTCCGTGTGACATTTTATATGTATGTATTTCAGTCCTCGACTAATAATGTTCTGTACTGTGTATCATCTTATGGTTCATGTGGACCCCAGGAAGAGTAGCTGATGCTTTTGCAGCGGCTAATGGGGATCCTCATAAAATACCAATACCAACCACCGCCTGAGAACCGCCGGCTGAGAACCGCCGGCTGAGAACCGCCGGCTGAGAACCGCCGGCTGAGAACCGCCGCCTGAGAACCGCCGCCTGAGAACCGCCGCCTTAGAACCGCCGCCTGAGAACCGCCGCCTGAGAACCGCCGCCTGAGAACCGCCGCCTGAGAACCGCCGCCTTAGAACCGCCGCCTTAGAACCGCCGCCTGAGAACCGCCGGCTGAGAACCGCCGCCTGAGAACCGCCGCCTGAGAACCGCCGGCTGAGAACCGCCGCCTGAGAACCGCCGGCTGAGAACCGCCGCCTGAGAACCGCCGCCTGAGAACCACCGCCTGAGAACCTTGGAACTAACTGCATAACACACAGGCATAATTCTAGCTACTTACAAGGTGCTGGCCTCTGCTTCGAATGATTCCTTAAGGTCCACCTTGCTTGACGAGTCGTCTTCACAATTAGAAAACATAAATGGATTTATATTAATTATCAAAACAACAACAAAATAAAACTGTTTTTTATTGCTGCTCTAGGTAACATTGAAAACATTTTGAGCTTGGCAGAGCCTCATCCCTATAGAGAGCACGAGGTTGGTGGCTACTTAATTGGGTAGGACGAGCTCGAGGTAATGGCTGGAGCGGAAATCAGTGGAATGGTATCAAATACATCCAACACATGGTTTCCATGGTTCCCATGTATTTGATGCCATTCCATTCGCTCCCTGTTCCAGCCATTATTATGAGTCGTCCAACCTCTCAGCAGCCTCCACTGGTAAGAGAGAGGTGTCAGTGTCTGTGCGGGATTGATTGATGTGTTAATTGATTGAGGTCTTCACCACTGTAGAGAGAGAGGTGTCTGGTGGGGGTGGTGGCTCCGTCAAAGATGGCTCTGTCCAGGAAGTCTATAGTGGACTCAGTATAAACTATCTGAAACACCTGGCTGAGTAGCAGACACAGCTCCTCTGCTGCTGTCTGCAGACGACAGGAAACAGAGGTAAAGATCAACAAAGGGGAAATGGTTTGGGAACATAGCCAACAGTCTGAGAAAAGGTAGTTATGTGTTTTGTCGATAGCCAGCAGGAGGAGGAGGCAATGTGTGTGTGTGTGTGTTAGATACCTTGTTGTCTACAGCCAGTACTAGCAGACAGCAGACCTCTACCAGTACAGCCCCGCTCTCAGACAGAGAGCTGAGGGTCTGGGACTTAGACAGGTCAGGACAGGTACTGGGGCACGGGGACACACCTGCCTCCTGGGCTGGAGAAGCAGAGAGAGAAAGCACACCATCATTACAATCATAATAATCAGCCTTCCTTTTGAAGACGGGTCCGTACGCATCTAGATAGATGGGCTCCTCTGATACAGGAACGATACGCATCTAGATAGATGGGCTCCTCTGATACAGGAACAATACATATCTAGATAGATGGGCTCCTCTGATACAGGAACAATACATATCTAGATAGATGGGCTCCTCTGATACAGGAACAATACATATCTAGATAGATGGGCTCCTCTGATACAGGAACGATACGCATCTAGATAGATGGGCTCCTCTGATACAGGAACAATACATATCTAGATAGATGGGCTCTGATACAGGAACAATACATATCTAGATAGATGGGCTCCTCTGATACAGGAACAATACATATCTAGATAGATGGGCTCCTCTGATACAGGAACGATACGCATCTAGATAGATGGGCTCCTCTGATACAGGAACAATACGTATCTAGATAGATGGGCTCCTCTGATACAGGAACAATACATATCTAGATACATGGGCTCCTCTGATACAGGAACAATACATATCTAGATAGATGGGCTCCTCTGATACAGGAACAATACGTATCTAGATAGATGGGCTCCTCTGATACAGGAACAATACATATCTAGATACATGGGCTCCTCTGATACAGGAACAATACATATCTAGATAGATGGGCTCCTCTGATACAGGAACAATACACATCTAGATAGATGGGCTCCTCTGATACAGGAACAATACGTATCTAGATAGATGGGCTCCTCTGATACAGGAACAATACATATCTAGATACTTGGGCTCTGATACAGGAACAATACATATCTAGATACATGGGCTCTGATACAGGAACAATACACATCTAGATAGATGGGCTCTGATACAGGAACGATACATATCTATATAGATGGGCTCCTCTGATACAGGAACAATACATATCTAGATAGATGGGCTCTGATACAGGAACGATACATATCTATATAGATGGGCTCCTCTGATACAGGAACGATATGCATCTATATAGATGGGCTCCTCTGATACAGGAACAATACATATCTAGATAGATGGGCTCTGATACAGGAACAATACATATCTAGATAGATGGGCTCCTCTGATACAGGAACAATACATATCTAGATACATGGGCTCTGATACAGGAACGATATGCATCTAGATACATGGGCTCCTCTGATACAGGAACGATACATATCTAGATAGATGGGCTCCTCTGATACAGGAACGATATGCATCTATATAGATGGGCTCCTCTGATACAGGAACAATACATATCTAGATAGATGGGCTCCTCTGATACAGGAACGATATGCATCTATATAGATGGGCTCCTCTGATACAGGAACAATACATATCTAGATACATGGGCTCCTCTGATACAGGAACAATACATATCTAGATAGATGGGCTCCTCTGATACAGGAACAATACGTATCTAGATACATACCTAAAGTGGTTAGGTACCTGTCTTGAGCACCACCAGGTGCAGAGAGATAAGGTAGGTAAAGTGGTTAGGTACCTGTCTTGAGCACCACCAGGTGCAGAGAGATAAGGTAGGTAAAGTGGTTAGGTACCTGTCTTGAGCACCACCAGGTGTAGCAGGATAACGTAAAGGGGTTAGGTACCTGTCTTGAGCACCACCAGGTGTAGCGGGATAAGGTAAAGGGGTTAGGTACCTGTCTTGAGCACCACCAGGTGCAGTGAGTCGTCTCGTATGTATGCCACGGCAGCGATGTCGTGGATGGGAACACGCAGTATGATGTCCTCTCCATCCCGCCACACCAGCTTCACATTATAGGCGGACAGACTGACCACTGCATCCTGCTCCGAAGTAAGCTGACCCGCCAACTGGTGGGACTTCTAGGTAACCAGGAAATGATGTCACAGTTTCACTCATGTTGTTCCCATCGCAAAACACAAAATATCCCCTGACTCTACCATTTATAATAATTTAAGTTTAAAATGTAGTATTTTCTTTGTAACGTCGTAGCAAAGTGAAATATCAGAGGCTTTACTCAAAACGATTAATAAATCTTGACTTTTAAATTCTTTAGTTTAAATTCTTTAGTGAACTATATAAAGGATCCATTTGAGATGCAACTTACCCTGGCATTGTCAATGAGCTGTAGCACCTCTGTTCGACTGGAGGGGTTCAGGTATCCTGGTACTGACGTCAGCTGGCCCAAGTACTACAGAACACACAGGTCACAGTGGAACAGAGGATATAGACACTTCATTATTAGGGGTTTTCAGAAGCTGTGGGGAAACCTGGGATGCAAAGCTATCACCAACACTATTAGCTCTTAGTCAGGTCCTCCTCTGTGCCCTGAGAGCCTTGACCTCTGACCTCTCACCTTGACTTCCTTCTCTACGTAGTCATTGAGCAGGATGTCAGGGTCGATGCGGTGGTCGGGGAGGGAGAGGGAGAAGGTGTGGAGGGCACGGCGTTCTGTAGTCTTCTCCTGAGCCTTTTTATCTCTACCCTTTTCTCCCTTCAGAAACACACGCTTGAAGGGAGACACGATACCCGGCTGCAGGGGGAGGTAGAGGGAGGGGGAGGTAGAGGGGGAGGGAGAGGGAGGGGGAGGTAGAGGGAGGGAGGGAAAGGTAGAGGGAGGTAGACGGAGGGAGGGAGAGAGTGAGAGGGGATGGAAAGAGAGGAGGTAGGGAGGGTAGAGAAATAGTGACAGGGGAAGAGAGGGGAGGGGTATCGTATTAATTCACAGTAACAACAAAGTATCAATAATATAAAGGCACCTAGGCCAGAGTATCTTTATGTTTATCTATAGGCTAAGCCAACACATCCATATCAGGCTAAGCCAACACATCCATATCAGGCTAAGCCAACACATCCATATCAGGCTAAGCCAACACATCCATATCAGGCTAAGCCAACACATCCATATCAGGCTAAGCCAACACATCCATATCAGGCTAAGCCAACACATCCATATCAGGCTAAGCCAACACATCCATATCAGGCTAAGCCAACACATCCATATCAGGCTAAGCCAACACATCCGTATCGGGCTAAGCGAACACATCCGTATCAGGCTAAGCCAACACATCCGTATCGGGCTAAGCGAACACATCCATATCGGGCTAAGCCAACACATCCGTATCGGGCTAAGCCAACACATCCGTATCGGGCTAAGCCAACACATCCATATCAGGCTAAGCCAACACATCCATATCAGGCTAAGCCAACACATCCATATCAGGCTAAGCCAACACATCCATATCAGGCTAAGCCAACACATCCATATCAGGCTAAGCCAACACATCCATATCAGGCTAAGCCAACACATCCGTATCGGGCTAAGCCAACACATCCGTATCGGGCTAAGCCAACACATCCGTATCGGGCTAAGCCAACACATCCGTATCGGGCTAAGCCAACACATCCGTATCGGGCTAAGCCAACACATCCGTATCGGGCTAAGCCAACACATCCATATCAGGCTAAGCCAACACATCCATATCAGGCTAAGCCAACACATCCATATCAGGCTAAGCCAACACATCCGTATCAGGCTAAGCCAACACATCCGTATCGGGCTAAGCCAACACATCCGTATCGGGCTAAGCCAACACATCCGTATCGGGCTAAGCCAACACATCCGTATCGGGCTAAGCCAACACATCCATATCGGGCTAAGCCAACACATCCATATCAGGCTAAGCCAACACATCCATATCAGGCTAAGCCAACACATCCATATCAGGCTAAGCCAACACATCCATATCAGGCTAAGCCAACACATCCATATCAGGCTAAGCCAACACATCCATATCAGGCTAAGCCAACACATCCATATCAGGCTAAGCCAACACATCCATATCAGGCTAAGCCAACACATCCATATCAGGCTAAGCCAACACATCCATATCAGGCTAAGCCAACACATCCATATCAGGCTAAGCCAACACATCCATATCAGGCTAAGCCAACACATCCATATCAGGCTAAGCCAACACATCCGTATCGGGCTAAGCGAACACATCCATATCGGGCTAAGCCAACACATCCGTATCGGGCTAAGCGAACACATCCATATCAGGCTAAGCCAACACATCCATATCAGGCTAAGCCAACACATCCGTATCGGGCTAAGCCAACACATCCATATCAGGCTAAGCCAACACATCCATATCAGGCTAAGAAAACACATCCATATCAGGCTAAGCCAACACATCCATATCAGGCTAAGCCAACACATCCATATCAGGCTAAGCCAACACATCCATATCAGGCTAAGCCAACACATCCATATCAGGCTAAGCCAACACATCCGTATCAGGCTAAGCCAACACATCCGTATTGTGTTTACTCTGGCCTTGTCCGTTCTGCTGCCCCTGTGTGTTTCCTCTGTTGGAAGCAGCGCGAGCTACTAGTTGTTAAAGCATTGGGCCAGTAACTGAAATGTTGCTTGTTTGAATACCCGAGCCGACAAAGTGAAAAATATGTCAATGTACCCTTGAGCACTTAACCCTAATGTGCTCCAGGGGCGCTGTACTACCATGGCTGACCATTGTGTGAGAAAAAATATGTATTTACCTGATTTGTTTGGTCTTGGCCATAGTGGAGTTTGGAGTGTGACTGTGAGGTTGTGGACAGGTGTCTTTTATACTGATAACAAGTTCAAACAGGTGCCATTAATACAGGTAACGAGTAGAGGACAGAGGAGCCTCTTAAAGAAGAAGTTACAGGTCTGTGAGAGCCAGAAATCTTGCTTGTTTGTAGGTGAACAAATACTTATTTTCCAACCATAATTTGCAAATAAATTCATTAAAAATCCTACAATGTGATTTTCTGGATTTTTTTTCTCATTTTGTCTGTCATAGTTGAAGTGTACCTATGATGAAAATTACAGGCCTCTCTCATCTTTTTAAGTGGGAGAACTTGCACAATTGGTGGCTGACTAAATACTTTTTTGCCCCACTGTATTTCTGTTCTACCAAAGCTGTGTTTTTGTAAAAGGATGGTCTTCATCCACTCTAGTAGACTGGACACTAACTATTTAACTTAAAAAATATATATTTTTGAAATATTTAACTTTTACACGTTAACAAATGCAATACACCAAATTAAATATAAACATCTTGTTAATCTACCCATCGTGTCCGTTTTCAAAAAGGCTTTACAGCGAAAGAACAACATGTGATTATGTTAGGTCATAGCCAAGTTACAAAAACACACACAGCCATTTTTCCAGCCAAAGATAGGAGTCACAAAAAGCAGAATTATAGATAAACTTAATCATTAACCTTTGATTATCTTCATCAGATGACACTCATAGGACATTATGTTACACAATACATGTATGTTTTGTTCGATAAAGTGCATATTTATATCCAAAAATCTCAGTTTACATTGGCGCATTACGTTCAGTCATGTTTTGTTTCCAAAACATCCGGTGATTTTGCAGAGAGTCTGATTTTGCAGAGAGTCACATCAATTTCCAGAAATACTCATAATAAACATTGATAAAAGATACAAGTGTTATTCACAGAATTAAAGATAGACTTCTCCTTAATGCAACCGCTGTGTCAGATTTCAAAAAGACTTTAAGGAAAAAGCACACCATGCAATAATCTGAGTATGGCGCTCTGACGACAAATCAAGCCAGACAGATATCCTCCATGTTGGAGTCAACAGAAGTCAGAAATAACATTATAAATATTAACTTACCTTTGATGAGCTTCATCAGAATGCACTCCCAGGAATCCCAGTTAAACAATAAATGTTTGATTTGTTCGATAAAGTTCATCATTTATGTCCAAATTCCTACTTGATGTTAGCGCATTCAGCCCAGTAATCCATCTTCATGAGGCGCGAGCACTAGGTCCAGACAAAGTCCAAAAGTTCCGTTACAGTCCGTAGAAACATGTCAAATGAAGTATAGAATCAATCCTTAGGATGTGTTTAACATAAATCTTCAATAATGTTCCAACCGGAGAATTCCCTTGTCTGTAGAAAAGCAATGGAACGGGAGCTAACTCTCTCGTGACCGCGCATCACGGGCTCGTGGCACTCTGCCAGACCACTGACTCAAAGAGCCCTTATGAGCCCCTCCTTTACAGGAGAAGCCTCAAACAAGTTTCTAAAGACGGTTGACATCTAGTGGAAGCCTTAGGAAGTGCAATTTGACCCCCTAGACACTGTGTTTTCGATAGGCCAAGCTTTGAAAAACTACAAACCTCAGATTTCCCACTTCCTGGTTAGATTCTTCTCAGGTTTTCGCCTGCCATATGAATTCTGTTATACTCAGACATCAATCAAACTGTTTTAGAAACTGCAGAGTGTTTTCTATCCAAATCTACTAATTATATGCATATATTAGCAACTGGGACTGAGTAGCAGGCACTTTACTCTGGGCACGCCTTTCATCCAAACGAGAAAATGCTGCCCCCTATCCCAAACAGGTTAACAACACTTTCTGATAAAAACTAGTTCATTGCATTCGCCATGGAGCCCAGTTTCATAATAGGACCATATGTCCCAGCTGCCTGCCGTAGTTTTGAGGTAATCACGAAAAAAAAACAGGCCTTATTTTAGAGCATTTTTCACCCTGCCAGCTCCTATTAGTTCTATTGAGCACCAAGGCACCAATTTGTCTTCCAAGCGTTCTAATCCCAGCCTATTGTTCTATGTCACAATGCCTGCTTTGCTATTGATGACAATGAGACCTGCCCACGTTGTTGGTAGTTCAAATTTAAACAACAAAAAAATGACTCATGGAACTCTCGAGGTCGTCCCATTGTTTCCTATAGGGGAAACATGTCTGTCTATTTCGCCAAATGTCTTGTAACGTGCATATTTAGATTTTTTAAAAGTCGGACACCATTTTAAAAAAAAATCAGGAGAATCTCCTCTTTCTAATGATTTAACTCTGGGCAACGAGCTCGGTTGTCATCAAACGCTAGCCCCCAAATACTTTTTGCCCTTGGAACACTGCGCTCCCCCCATTGTTTTCCTATGGAGAGGCATGCCGGTCTATTTTGTCAAATACTTCACACCAGAGCCCTACGGCACCCTATTCCCTATATAGTGCACTACTTTAGACCAGAGCCCTATGGAACCCTAATCCCTATATATATAGTGCACTACTTTAGACCAGAGCCCTATGGAACCCTAATCCCTATTTATATAGTGCACTACTTTAAAGCAGAGCCCTATGGAACCCTAATCCCTATTTATATTGTGCACTACTTTAGACCAGAGCCCTATGGAACCCTAATCCCTATATATATAGTGCACTACTTTAGACCAGAGCCCTATGGAACCCTAATCCCTATTTATATAGTGCACTACTTTAGACCAGAGCCCTATGGAACCCTAATCCCTATTTATATAGTGCACTACTTTAGACCAGAGCCCTATTCAGTGCACTACTTTAGACCAGAGCCCTATGGAACCCTAATCCCTATTTATATAGTGCACTACTTTAGACCAGAGCCCTATGGAACCCTAATCCCTATTTATATAGTGCACTACTTTAGATCAGAACCCTATGGAACCCTAATCCCTATATATATAGTGCACTACTTTAGACCAGAGCCCTATTCAGTGCACTACTTTAGACCAGAGCCCTATGGAACCCTAATCCCTATTTATATAGTGCACTACTTTAGACCAGAGCCCTATTCAGTGCACTACTTTAGACCAGAGCCCTATGGAACCCTAATCCCTATATATATAGTGCACTACTTTAGACCAGAGCCCTATTCAGTGCACTACTTTAGATCAGAACCCTATGGAACCCTAATCCCTATATATATAGTGCACTACTTTAGACCAGAGCCCTATTCAGTGCACTACTTTAGACCAGAGCCCTATGGAACCCTAATCCCTATTTATATAGTGCACTACTTTAGACCAGAGCCCTATTCAGTGCACTACTTTAGACCAGAGCCCTATGGAACCCTAATCCCTATTTATATAGTGCACTACTTTAGACCAGAGCCCTATGGAACCCTAATCCCTATTTATATAGTGCACTACTTTAAAGCAGAGCCCTATGGAACCCTAATCCCTATTTATATTGTGCACTACTTTAGACCAGAGCCCTATGGAACCCTAATCCCTATATATATAGTGCACTACTTTAGACCAGAGCCCTATGGAACCCTAATCCCTATTTATATAGTGCACTACTTTAGACCAGAGCCCTATGGAACCCTAATCCCTATTTATATAGTGCACTACTTTAGACCAGAGCCCTATTCAGTGCACTACTTTAGACCAGAGCCCTATGGAACCCTAATCCCTATTTATATAGTGCACTACTTTAGACCAGAGCCCTATGGAACCCTAATCCCTATATATATAGTGCACTACTTTAGACCAGAGCCCTATGGAACCCTAATCCCTATATAGTGCACTACTTTAGAGTAGAGCCCTATGGAACCCTATTCAGTGCACTACTTTAAAGCAGAGCCCTATGGAACCCTATTCAGTGCACTACTTTAGACCAGAGCCCTATGGAACCCTATTCAGTGCACTACTTTAGACCAGAGCCCTGGGGGACAAAGCCTTACTATCTCTGGTAGCAGCCCACGTTACGCAATATTGCAGGTTCCCAGCATATTCACCATCAGCATTTCAGCGCTGAAATAAAACACTACCCCAAGCATGACATTAGCTATGTGTTTTTATACGATGCTGCTCTGAACATTACATAAAAACCTGCTGTTGTATACACAAACACAGCGCGCGTGGCGCACACACACACACACACACACACACACACACACACACACACACACACACACACACACACACACACACACACACACACACACACACACAAATGTTACTTACCCTACATTATTCATCTCATATGCATACGTATATACTGTACTCTATATCATCGACGGTATCCTTATGTAATACATGTATCACTAGCCACTTTATACTATACTATGCCACTTTGTTTACATACTCATCTCATTTGTACATACTGTACCCGATACCATCTACTGTATCTTGCCTATGCTGCTCTGTACCATCACTCATTCATATATCCTTATGTACATATTCTTTATCCCCTTACACTGTGTACAAGACAGTAGTTTTGGAATTGTTAGTTAGATTACTTGTTATTACTGCATTGTCGGAACTAGAAGCACAAGCATTTCGCTACACTCGCATTAACATCTGCTAACCATGTGTATGTGACAAATAAAATTTGATTTGATTTGATTTGACACACACACACACACACACACACACACTTACCTGGCCGGAACATGGTTCTGAGTTACAAACCACAGATATTGATTAGGTATATAAAATTTAAAAAAAACATCCACATCTTCCTTCTGCTTTCTCCAAATGTAAAAAAAAAAGTTGAACACATGTTAACTCTACACTTACAATGTAGAAGACCTAAGTGTGGAGTTCCTGTTCAGGTTAGCTGCCGAATTGCACTGCTAAAACACCACCAAATACAACAGCAAGAGAAGCAGCAAAATGAAGAGCTCCATTAGAGCGTTGACAACGTCACCCATGACGACAGATCAGATAACGAATAATAATAAAACAAAAAAAAAAGGAAACTAACTTTTCCCAGCGTAGACATGTATTCCTACCTCAGTCTCCATTTAGCCTCAATGAAAGAGGAGCTGTTGTTTGTGTCTCTCTGCCTGTTGTCTGTGTCTGTTTGAGGCACTTACTGGGCGGTGTCTGACGGAGATAGTCTAGTCACTGAGCGGTGTCTGACGGAGATAGTCTAGTCACTGAGCGGTGTCTGACGGAGATAGTCTAGTCACTGAGCGGTGTCTGACAGAGATAGCCTGGTCGGTGTCTGACTGATAGCCTGGTTCCTGGGTGGTGTCTGACTGATAGCCTGGGAGGTGTCTGACCGATAGCCTGGTAAGTGTCTGACCGATAGCCTGGTAAGTGTCTGACCGATAGCCTGGTAAGTGTCTGACCGATAGCCTGGTAAGTGTCTGACCGATAGCCTGGTAAGTGTCTGACCGATAGCCTGGTAAGTGTCTGACCGATAGCCTGGTAAGTGTCTGACCGATAGCCTGGTAAGTGTCTGACCGATAGCCTGGTCCCTGGGGGGTGTCTGACCGATAGCCTGGTAAGTGTCTGACCGATAGCCTGGTAAGTGTCTGACCGATAGCCTGGTCCCTGGGGGGTGTCTGACTGATAGCCTGGTCCCTGGGGGGTGTCTGACTGATAGCCTGGTCCCTGGGGGGTGTCTGACTGATAGCCTCGTCCCTGGGGGGTGTCTGACTGATAGCCTCGTCCCTGGGGGGTGTCTGACTGATGGTCCCTGGGGGGTGTCTGACTGATGGTCCCTGGGGGGTGTCTGACTGATGGTCCCTGGGGGGTGTCTGACTGATGGTCCCTGGGGGGTGTCTGACTGATAGCCGGGTCCCTGGGGGGTGTCTGACTGATAGCCGGGTCCCTGGGGGGTGTCTGACTGATAGCCTGGTCCCTGGGCGGTGTCTGACTGATAGCCTGGTCCCTGGGTGTAAAGCCTGCTGCTTCATTCACCTACGGGTAACAGTTGGTACGTGAAGATTGACTGACACACACAGTACGTGTTTGTGTGTGTCTTTCTCCAGAGGAAAGGGAGTGTTTCTGCTTCTCTATGCTGAGACACAAGAAGAGGAAGTGTATCAACCGCCAATTTCCTGTGATGGCACGTGCTGCACAAGTCGACTGTTTGAGTAACTTTTAAGATCTTTGTGAATGCACAAGTCCTGAACTCCTTCACACACAAGTCGTTTTTTGTCAGCAACAATCTGACACACGATCCTCCACTCCACTACAAGGCTAGCTGGTCGTGCATTATTTAACATGCCTCTCATCTCACCAGTAAGCCTAGTAGACTAGAGGACAGGCGTATTAACACTGCATGAGACATGTGTAAGGAAACACCACACTGTCCACAGCTACTACGGGTGACCCTGCCCTGACCAGGGGCCTCATTTATCCAAGGTGTGTGTGTACAAAAAGAAGAAGACTAAACTGCTCGCCTTGACAGCATGGGTAATAGGATTAGGAGTAGAGGTCGACCGACTATGACTTTAGTATGGGTAGGCTACAGTAGTGTTGGGTAATAGGATTAGGATTAGAGGTCGACCGACTATGACTTTAGTATGGGTAGGCTACAGTAGTGTTGGGTAATAGGATTAGGATTAGAGGTCGACCGACTATGACTTTAGTATGGGTAGGCTACAGTAGTGTTGTGCAATAGGATTAGGATTAGAGGTCGACCGACTATGATTTTAGTATGGGTAGGCTACAGTAGTGTTGGGTAATAGGATTAGGATTAGAGGTCGACCGACTATGACTTTAGTATGGGTAGGCTACAGTAGTGTTGGGTAATAGGATTAGGATTAGAGGTCGACCGACTATGACTTTAGTATGGGTAGGCTACAGTAGTGTTGTGCAATAGGATTAGGATTAGAGGTCGACCGACTATGACTTTAGTATGGGTAGGCTACAGTAGTGTTGGGTAATAGGATTAGGATTAGAGGTCGACCGACTATGACTTTAGTATGGGTAGGCTACAGTAGTGTTGTGCAATAGGATTAGGATTAGAGGTCGACCGACTATGACTTTAGTATGGGTAGGCTACAGTTGTGTTGTGCAATAGGATTAGGAGTAGAGGTCGACCGACTATGACTTTAGTATGGGTAGGCTACAGTAGAGTTGTGCAATAGGATTAGGAGTAGAGGTCGACCGACTATGACTTTAGTATGGGTAGGCTACAGTAGTGTTGTGCAATAGGATTAGGAGTAGAGGTCGACCGACTATGACTTTAGCATGGGTAGGCTACAGTAGTGTTGTGCAATAGGATTAGGAGTAGAGGTCGACCGACTATGACTTTAGTATGGGTAGGCTACAGTTGTGTTGTGCAATAGGATTAGGATTAGAGGTCGACCGACTATGACTTTAGTATGGGTAGGCTACAGTTGTGTTGTGCAATAGGATTAGGAGTAGAGGTCGACCGACTATGACTTTAGTATGGGTAGGCTACAGTTGTGTTGTGCAATAGGATTAGGAGTAGAGGTCGACCGACTATGACTTTAGTATGGGTAGGCTACAGTTGTGTTGTGCAATAGGATTAGGAGTAGAGGTCGACCGACTATGACTTTAGTATGGGTAGGCTACAGTAGAGTTGTGCAATAGGATTAGGAGTAGAGGTCGACCGACTATGACTTTAGCATGGGTAGGCTACAGTAGTGTTGTGCAATAGGATTAGGAGTAGAGGTCGACCGACTATGACTTTAGTATGGGTAGGCTACAGTAGAGTTGTGCAATAGGATTAGGAGTAGAGGTCGACCGACTATGACTTTAGCATGGGTAGGCTACAGTAGTGTTGTGCAATAGGATTAGGAGTAGAGGTCGACCGACTATGACTTTAGTATGGGTAGGCTACAGTTGTGTTGTGCAATAGGATTAGGAGTAGAGGTCGACCGACTATGACTTTAGTATGGGTAGGCTACAGTAGAGTTGTGCAATAGGATTAGGAGTAGAGGTCGACCGACTATGACTTTAGCATGGGTAGGCTACAGTAGAGTTGTGCAATAGGATTAGGATTAGAGGTCGACCGACTATGACTTTAGTATGGGTAGGCTACAGTAGAGTTGTGCAATAGGATTAGGAGTAGAGGTCGACCGACTATGACTTTAGTATGGGTAGGCTACAGTAGAGTTGTGCAATAGGATTAGGAGTAGAGGTCGACCGACTATGACTTTAGTATGGGTAGGCTACAGTAGTGTTGTGCAATAGGATTAGGAGTAGAGGTCGACCGACTATGACTTTAGTATGGGTAGGCTACAGTAGTGTTGTGCAATAGGATTAGGAGTAGAGGTCGACCGACTATGACTTTAGTATGGGTAGGCTACAGTAGAGTTGTGCAATAGGATTAGGAGTAGAGGTCGACCGACTATGACTTTAGTATGGGTAGGCTACAGTAGAGTTGTGCAATAGGATTAGGAGTAGAGGTCGACCGACTATGACTTTAGTATGGGTAGGCTACAGTAGAGTTGTGCAATAGGATTAGGAGTAGAGGTCGACCGACTATGACTTTAGTATGGGTAGGCTACAGTAGAGTTGTGCAATAGGATTAGGATTAGAGGTCGACCGACTATGACTTTAGCATGGGTAGGCTACAGTAGTGTTGTGCAATAGGATTAGGATTAGAGGTCGACCGACTATGATTTTAGTATGGGTAGGCTACAGTAGAGTTGTGCAATAGGATTAGGATTAGAGGTCGACCGACTATGACTTTAGCATGGGTAGGCTACAGTAGTGTTGTGCAATAGGATTAGGATTAGAGGTCGACCGACTATGATTTTAGTATGGGTAGGCTACAGTAGAGTTGTGCAATAGGATTAGGAGTAGAGGTCGACCGACTATGACTTTAGTATGGGTAGGCTACAGTAGAGTTGTGCAATAGGATTAGGAGTAGAGGTCGACCGACTATGACTTTAGTATGGGTAGGCTACAGTAGAGTTGTGCAATAGGATTAGGAGTAGAGGTCGACCGACTATGACTTTAGTATGGGTAGGCTACAGTTGTGTTGTGCGATAGGATTAGGATTAGAGGTCGACCGACTATGACTTTAGTATGGGTAGGCTACAGTTGTGTTGTGCAATAGGATTAGGAGTAGAGGTCGACCGACTATGACTTTAGTATGGGTAGGCTACAGTTGAGTTGTGCAATAGGATTAGGAGTAGAGGTCGACCGACTATGACTTTAGTATGGGTAGGCTACAGTTGTGTTGTGCAATAGGATTAGGATTAGAGGTCGACCGACTATGACTTTAGTATGGGTAGGCTACAGTAGAGTTGTGCAATAGGATTAGGAGTAGAGGTCGACCGACTATGACTTTAGTATGGGTAGGCTACAGTTGAGTTGTGCAATAGGATTAGGAGTAGAGGTCGACCGACTATGACTTTAGTATGGGTAGGCTACAGTTGTGTTGTGCAATAGGATTAGGATTAGAGGTCGACCGACTATGACTTTAGTATGGGTAGGCTACAGTAGAGTTGTGCAATAGGATTAGGAGTAGAGGTCGACCGACTATGACTTTAGTATGGGTAGGCTACAGTAGAGTTGTGCAATAGGATTAGGAGTAGAGGTCGACCGACTATGACTTTAGTATGGGTAGGCTACAGTAGAGTTGTGCAATAGGATTAGGAGTAGAGGTCGACCGACTATGACTTTAGTATGGGTAGACTACAGTTGTGTTGTGCAATAGGATTAGGAGTAGAGGTCGACCGACTATGACTTTAGTATGGGTAGGCTACAGTTGTGTTGTGCAATAGGATTAGGAGTAGAGGTCGACCGACTATGACTTTAGTATGGGTAGGCTACAGTTGAGTTGTGCAATAGGATTAGGAGTAGAGGTCGACCGACTATGACTTTAGTATGGGTAGGCTACAGTTGTGTTGTGCAATAGGATTAGGATTAGAGGTCGACCGACTATGACTTTAGTATGGGTAGGCTACAGTAGAGTTGTGCAATAGGATTAGGAGTAGAGGTCGACCGACTATGACTTTAGTATGGGTAGGCTACAGTAGAGTTGTGCAATAGGATTAGGAGTAGAGGTCGACCGACTATGACTTTAGTATGGGTAGGCTACAGTAGAGTTGTGCAATAGGATTAGGAGTAGAGGTCGACCGACTATGACTTTAGTATGGGTAGACTACAGTTGTGTTGTGCAATAGGATTAGGAGTAGAGGTCGACCGACTATGACTTTAGTATGGGTAGGCTACAGTTGTGTTGTGCAATAGGATTAGGAGTAGAGGTCGACCGACTATGACTTTAGTATGGGTAGGCTACAGTTGAGTTGTGCAATAGGATTAGGAGTAGAGGTCGACCGACTATGACTTTAGTATGGGTAGGCTACAGTTGTGTTGTGCAATAGGATTAGGATTAGAGGTCGACCGACTATGACTTTAGTATGGGTAGGCTACAGTAGAGTTGTGCAATAGGATTAGGAGTAGAGGTCGACCGACTATGACTTTAGTATGGGTAGGCTACAGTTGAGTTGTGCAATAGGATTAGGAGTAGAGGTCGACCGACTATGACTTTAGTATGGGTAGGCTACAGTTGTGTTGTGCAATAGGATTAGGATTAGAGGTCGACCGACTATGACTTTAGCATGGGTAGGCTACAGTAGTGTTGTGCAATAGGATTAGGAGTAGAGGTCGACCGACTATGACTTTAGCATGGGTAGGCTACAGTAGTGTTGTGCAATAGGATTAGGAGTAGAGGTCGACCGACTATGACTTTAGTATGGGTAGGCTACAGTTGTGTTGTGCAATAGGATTAGGAATAGAGGTCGACCGACTATGACTTTAGTATGGGTAGGCTACAGTAGTGTTGTGCAATAGGATTAGGAGTAGAGGTCGACCGACTATGACTTTAGTATGGGTAGGCTACAGTAGTGTTGTGCAATAGGATTAGGAGTAGAGGTCGACCGACTATGACTTTAGCATGGGTAGGCTACAGTAGTGTTGTGCAATAGGATTAGGATTAGAGGTCGACCGACTATGACTTTAGTATGGGTAGGCTACAGTTGTGTTGTGCAATAGGATTAGGAATAGAGGTCGACCGACTATGACTTTAGTATGGGTAGGCTACAGTAGTGTTGTGCAATAGGATTAGGAGTAGAGGTCGACCGACTATGACTTTAGTATGGGTAGGCTACAGTAGTGTTGTGCAATAGGATTAGGAGTAGAGGTCGACCGACTATGACTTTAGTATGGGTAGGCTACAGTTGTGTTGTGCAATAGGATTAGGAGTAGAGGTCGACCGACTATGACTTTAGTATGGGTAGGCTACAGTTGTGTTGTGCAATAGGATTAGGAGTAGAGGTCGACCGACTATGACTTTAGTATGGGTAGGCTACAGTTGAGTTGTGCAATAGGATTAGGAGTAGAGGTCGACCGACTATGACTTTAGCATGGGTAGGCTACAGTAGAGTTGTGCAATAGGATTAGGAGTAGAGGTCGACCGACTATGATTTTTCAACGCCAATACGGATTATTGGAGGACCAAAAAAAGCCGATACCGATTGTGTAAAAATCAGCCGATTCACTCACACACACACACACACACACACACACACGTAATAAATGACAATTACAACTTAATATAATACATCCAATTGATTTAGTCTCAAATAAATAATGAAACATGTTAAATTTGGTTTAAATAATGCAAAAACAAAGTGTTGGAGAAGTAAAAGTGCAATATGTGCCATGTAAAAAAGCTAACGTTTCAGTTCCTTGCTCAGAACATGAGAACATATGAAAGCTGGTGGTTCCTTTTAACAGGAGTCTTCAATATTCCCAGGTAAGAAGTTTTAGGTTGTAGTTATTATAGGAATTATAGGACTATTTCCCTCTATACCATTTGCATTTCATTGACTATTGGATGTTCTTATAGGCACATTAGTATTGCCAGTGTGTAACAGTATAGCTTTCGTCCCTCTCCTCGCCACTACCTGGGCTCGAACCAGGAACACGTCGACAACTGTCACCTTGAAGCATCGTTACCCATCGCTCCACAAAAGCCGCGGCCCTTGCAGAGCAAGGGGAACAACTACTCCAAGTCTCAGAGCGAGGGGAACAACTACTCCAAGTCTCAGAGCGAGGGGAACAACTACTCCAAGTCTCAGAGCGAGGGGAACAACTACTCCAAGTCTCAGAGCGAGGGGAACAACTACTCCAAGTCTCAGAGCGAGGGGAACAACTACTCAAAGTCTCAGAGCGAGGGGAACAACTACTCCAAGTCTCAGAGCGAGGGGAACAACTACTCCAAGTCTCAGAGCGAGGGGAACAACTACTCCAAGTCTCAGAGCGAGGGGAACAACTACTCCAAGTCTCAGAGCGAGGGGAACAACTACTCCAAGTCTCAGAGCGAGGGGAACAACTACTCCAAGTCTCAGAGCGAGGGGAACAACAACTCCAAGTCTCAGAGCGAGGGGAACAACTACTCCAAGTCTCAGAGCGAGGGGAACAACTACTCCAAGTCTCAGAGCGAGGGGAACAACTACTCCAAGTCTCAGAGCGAGGGGAACAACTACTCCAAGTCTCAGAGCGAGGGGAACAACTACTCCAAGTCTCAGAGCGAGGGGAACAACTACTCCAAGTCTCAGAGCGAGTGACGTTTTAAAGGCTATTTACATTTGCACTATTACTTTCTTCTCCAACACTTCGTTTTATTTAAACCGAATTGAACATGTTTCATTATTTATTTGAGGCTAAATTGATTTTATTGATGTATTATATTAAGTTAAAATAAAAGTGTTCATTCAGTATTGTTGTAATTGTCATCATTACAAATAAATAAATACAACATTTTGGGCCTCCATTAATCGGTATCGGTGTTGGCGTTGAAAAAAATCATAAATCGACCTCTAAAAAGCTTGGAAAATTCCAGAAAATGATGTCATGGCTTTAGAAGCATCTGATAGGCTAATTGACATCATTTGAATCAATTGGAGGTGTACCTGTGGATGTATTTCAAGGCCTACCTTCAAACTCAGTGCCTCTTTGCTTGACATCATGGGAAAATCAAAAGAAATCAACCAAGTTCTCAGACAAAAAAATTGTGGACCTCCACAAGTCTGGTTCATACTTGGGAGCAATTTCCAAACACCTGATGGTACCATGTTCATCTGTACAAACACCATGGGACCACGCAGCCGTCATACCGCTCAGGAATTAGACGCATTCTGTCTCCTAGAGATGAACGTACTTTGGTGCGAAAAGTGCAGATCAATCCCAGAACAGCAAAGGATCTTGTGAAGATGCTGGAGGAAGCAGGTACAAAAGTATCTATATTCACAGTAAAACGAGTCCTATATCAACATAATCTGAAAGGCCGCTCAGCAAGGAAGAAGCCACTGCTCCAGAACCGCCATAAAAAAAGCCAGACTACAGTTTGCAACTGCACATGGGGACAAAGATTGTACTTTTTGGAGAAATGTCCTCTGGTCTGATGAAACAAAAATAGAACTGTTTTGCCCTAATGACCATCGTTATGTTTGGAGGAAAAAGGGGGAGGCTTGCAGGCCGAAGAACACCATCCCAACCATGAAGCACGGGGGTGGCAGCATCATGTTGTGGGTGTGCTTTGCTGCAGGAGGGAACTGGTGCACATCACAAAATAGATGGCATCATGAGGATATATGATGTAGGATATATGATGTGGACATATTGAAGCAACATTTCAAGACATCAGTCAGGAAGTCAAAGCTTGGTCGCAAATGGGTCTTCCAAATGGACAATGACCCCAAACATACTTCCAAAGTTGAGGCAAAATGGCTTAAGGACAACAAAGTCACGGTATTGGAGTGGCCATCACAAAGCCCTGACCTCAATCCTATAAAAAATGTGTGGGCAGAACTGAAAAAGTGTGTGCGAACAAGGAGGCCAACAAACCTGACTCAGTTACACCAGCTCTGTCAGGAGGAATTGTGGGTATCTTGTGGAAGGCTACCTGAAACGTTTGACCCAAGTTAAACAATTTAAAGGCAATGCTACCAAATCCTAATTAAGTGTATGTAAACTTCTGACCCACTGGGAGTGTGATGAAAGAAATAAAAGCTGAAATAAATCATTCTCTCTACTATTATTCTGACATTTCACATTCTTAAAATAAAGTGCTGATCCTAACTGACCTAAAACAGGGAATTTTTACTCGGATTAATTGTCAGGAATTGTGAAAAACTGAGTTTAAATGTATTTGGCTAAGGTGTATGTAAACTTCAGACTACAACTGTACGTCAATGTATGTGTGCAGCAATAAGCTGAGGTTACCTTATTACCCCCCCCTGCTGGCCCGTAATACACACACACACACCCCCCCCCCCCCCGCTGGCCTGTAATACACCCCCCCCCCACGCTGGATCAACACCCTGCTACTGGCCCGTATAAACACCCTGCTACTGGCCCGTATAACCACCCTGCTACTGGCCTGTATTAACACCATGCTACTGGCCCGTATAAACACCCTGCTACTGGCCCGTATAACCACCCTGCTACTGGCCTGTATAAACACCCTGCCACTGGCCCGACCCGTATTAACACCATGCTACTGGCCCGTATAAACACCCTGCTACTGGCCCGTATAAACACCCTGCCACTGGCCCGACCCGTATTAACACCATGCTACTGGCCCGTATAAACACCCTGCTACTGGCCCGTATAAACACCCTGCTACTGGCCCGTATAAACACCCTGCTACTGGCCCGTATAAACACCCTGCTACCGACCTGTGAAGGCTACACTGCTTGCTTCCCAAATGGCACCCTATTCCCTGTATAGTGCACTATTTTACACTACAGCCCTATTCCCTATAAAGGGCACTACTTTTGACCAGAGCCCTATGGGAAGCCCTAGGGGAAGCCCTATGTGTCCCGGTCAAAAGTAGTGCCCTTACATAGGGAATAAACACTAACTGGCATTAACATGCGGCTAACGGGTTTACCAGACAGGTAGTCTGAATCTATACAACAGCACCATCTAGTGGACAGCATCAGACTACTGTTTCTGTCTAGTGGATTACATAGCACTGTCTGTTTCTTCACAGGCACTTTCAACAACACCCTCCAATCCACTCCCCCAAGCACAGTGGTTTGTGACCATGACAGGGTATACAGACTTTTGTTCCTGCGCAGCAAAGAAAAATGTAAAAAATTAATTTAAAAAAACTTTATTCAGCAAACCAACTGCTCATAACTAGGCCTGCAGGCCATCTAGAAGTTTCTCCAGGATCAGAGTCGGTGAGGTCTGGTGATGACTACTGAGTTTAAAGCCTGGCATACACTAAATATATAGAGGACACTCTGGGTTCGGCAGGATCAAAAGGACAGGACAGGAAATACCCCTTGTGTGGACTCAGATGATGACCACCACCTAACAACGCCTTCCCAGACTTCAAAAAGTAGGGCTTACTTTTAAAATTTCCCCACCTTGCTAATCTCAATACACAAAGGACGAGAGAGTTATGGCAACAGCTATAGTTTTTCTAACGAGGAAACAAGACTGGATAAAAAGATGGTAGGCAAGTTCCCGGTTGGAGTTCCAGTCCCCAGGGTTGGAGTGTAGTGTGGGCAGACGACAGAAAGCAGTGTAACTTCCTGTCTGGTTTATGTAAGCCCTCCTCCCTTCACCCTCCTCCCTTCACCCTCCTCCCTTCACCCTCCTCCCCTCCCTCCTCCCTTCACCCTCCTCCCTTCTCCCTCCTCCCTTCTCCCTCCTCCCTTCACCCTCCTCCCTTCACCCTTCTCCCTCCTCCCTTCACCCTCCTCCCTTCACCCTTCTCCCTCCTCCCTTCACCCTTCACCCTCCTCCCTTCTCCCTCCTCCTTCCTCCCTCCTCCTTCCTCCCTCCTCCCTTCACCCTCCTCCCTTCTCCCTCCACCCTCCTCCCTTCACCCTCCTCCCTTCTCCCTCCACCCTCCTCCCTCCACCCTCCTCCCTTCACCCTCCTCCCTTCACCCTCCTCCCTTCTCCCTCCACCCTCCTCCCTTCTCCCTCCTCCTTCCTCCCTCCTCCCTCCACCCTCCACCCTCCACCCTCCTCCCTTCACCCTCCTCCCTTCTCCCTCCTCCCTCCTCCCTCCTCCCTTCACCCTCCTCCCTCCACCCTCCTCCCTTCACCCTTCACCCTCCTCCCTTTTCTCTCCTCCCTTCACCCTCCTCCCTTCTCTCTCCACCCTCCTCCCTTCACCCTCCTCCCTTCACCCTCCTCCCTCCACCCTCCTCCCTTCACCCTCCTCCCTCCTCCCTTCACCCTCCTCCCTTCACCCTCCTCCCTTCATCCTCCTCCCTCCACCCTCCTCCCACCTCCTCCTCCCTCCTCCCCCTCCCTCCTCCCTCCTCCCACCTCCTCCTCCCTCCTCCCCCTCCCTCCTCCCTTCATCCTCCTCCCTCCTCCCTTCTCCCTCCTCCCTTCACCCTCCTCCCTTCTTCCTCCTCCCTCCTCCCTTCACCCTCCTCCCTTCACCCTCCTCCCTCCTCCCTCCACCCTCCTCCCTTCACCCTCCTCCCTCCTCCCTCCTCCCTCCAGCAGCCTGAACCAGAGAGGGGGAAACATCCATGTGTGTGTCAACCAGAGAGGGAAACATGTGCACCACTCCTTCAAGTGACACGGAAACACTTTCTTGTTCCACGTGAGGATCATCCAACTGATTAAATATAAATAATACGACTCCTTGCCTCTCCTCTCCTCTCCTCTCCTCTCCCCTCCTCCCCTCCCCTCTCCTCTCCACTCCACTCCTCTCCTCTCCTCCCCTCTCCTCTCCTCCTCTCCCCTCCTCTCCCCTCCTCCTCTCGGCGGCTTCCTTAGTCCAGGTGTTTTCCAGCTTAACAGTCAGTGTAGTGACAGAGAGAGAACGATTTAGAAGAAGAAACTCTGCCTGCCAAGTGTCTACTGTGAATGACACTGCAGACCACAGATGGAATGAGTCACATCAGTCCTGATTCATTAGTCCCGATTTATCAGCCCCGATTCATCAGCCCCGATTCACCAGCCCCGATTCACCAGCCCCGATTCATCAGCCCCGATTCATCAGCCCCCGATTCACCAGCCCCCGATTCACCAGCCCCCGATTCACCAGCCCCGATTCACCAGCCCCGATTCATCAGCCCCGATTCACCAGCCCCGATTCATCAGTCCAGATTCAAATGTTTAAGATATGATGAGTTCATCGGTCCACAGACCCCAAACCGATGCAAACGTAGCATCCATCGGTCAGAAAATCGATAAAAATATATATATTACGGATTGCCGATTCACTATTTTTGTTGTTGCTCATTTTGCATTCTTTCTATCTTCTGAAAATACACCCCCCCCCCCCCCCCCCCCCCCCCCACAAAAAAAATGTGATGACAACTCATTCAGAGTTGAACTGCACGGAACAGTGTTCACAGCCAGTGATCTTCAAGTCATGTTGCATGCCGAACAACCCCAGAGGGAATATCAGTAGCCTAGTCAAACTGGGCACCGTGCCCAGCTTCGCAAGTTAAAAAATACCATGTCCTAAAAAATTAAATAAATAAAATTATTCCGTGACATCACAGCGTAGGATTAAAAGTTCAAAACTGTGATTTTCCAAAACCTACAGAGTTTCTAGTTTAATAAGGGAGGGTATTTTCTTGCTCCCCAGGTTTGCATTTAAAAATAAAAAAGTTTAAACTTTTGGTAATGGGGCGGCAGGGTAGTCTAGATTTCAGAACCAAAGTGTGTGTGTGGGGGGGGGGGGGGAATCCAAAGTTGTGCTATATATATATATATATATATATATATATATATATATATATTCACCGGCTATGTCAAAGGTAATTTGTAAACAATAAATATTGATACATTAACTAGCTCAAACACTTCATCTGCCAAACTTACAAGTTAACTAGTGGGCGATGAGATTTCAGAACCAAAGTGGAGGGGGGGGGACAAAAGACATTTATATTCCCCCCCTTTAATTTGATAGTGGGTGGTAGATCCCTAGTCTCCTGTAATGGCTCAGATCAGGCGCCTACAATAGGATCCACCATAGAGACACACAGAGAAGTCCACTCAGAGAGGCCCAGCTCATGAGCCCCATCCGCAGCACATCTTAATGTAGAACATGAATGTGACTATGCATCGAATCATATCGATCCGTTCTCTATGCATCGAATCATATCGATCCGTTCTCTATGCATCGAATCATATCGACCCGTTCTCTATGCATCGAATCATATCGATCCGTTCTCTATGCATCGAATCATATCGATCCGTTCTCTATGCATCGAATCATATCGATCCGTTCTCTATGCATCGAATCATATCGATCCGTTCTCTATGCATCGAATCATATCGATCCGTTCTCTATGCATCGAATCATATCGATCCGTTCTCTATGCATCGAATCATATCGATCCGTTCTCTATGCATCGAATCATATCGATCCGTTCTCTATGCATCGAATCATATCGATCCGTTCTCTATGCATCGAATCATATCGATCCGTTCTCTATGCATCGAATCATATCGATCCGTTCTCTATGCATCGAATCATATCGATCCGTTCTCTATGCATCGAATCATATCGATCCGTTCTCTATGCATCGAATCATATCGATCCGTTCTCTATGCATCGAATCATATCGACCCGTTCTCTATGCATCGAATCATATCGACCCGTTCTCTATGCATCGAATCATATCGACCCGTTCTCTATGCATCGAATCATATCGACCCGTTCTCTATGCATCGAATCATATCGATCCGTTCTCTATGCATCGAATCATATCGATCCGTTCTCTATGCATCGAATCATATCGATCCGTTCTCTATGCATCGAATCATATCGATCCGTTCTCTATGCATCGAATCATATCGACCCGTTCTCTATGCATCGAATCATATCGACCCGTTCTCTATGCATCGAATCATATCGACCCGTTCTCTATGCATCGAATCATATCGACCCGTTCTCTATGCATCGAATCATATCGACCCGTTCTCTATGCATCGAATCATATCGACCCGTTCTCTATGCATCGAATCATATCGATCCGTTCTCTATGCATCGAATCATATCGATCCGTTCTCTATGCATCGAATCATATCGATCCGTTCTCTATGCATCGAATCATATCGATCCGTTCTCTATGCATCGAATCATATCGATCCGTTCTCTATGCATCGAATCATATCGATCCGTTCTCTATGCATCGAATCATATCGACCCGTTCTCTATGCATCGAATCATATCGACCCGTTCTCCGATCAAACCGAATCAATTCAAACTAAAACGTATATCGTTCCAGTTTCATATCGGAGCCCATGGTAGATACGTATCGAATCATCTTGAAAGTGAAAGATGCACACCCCTACTGTCAATAGACACACCCCTACTGCCAATAAACACACCCCTACTGTCAATAAACACACCCCTACTGTCAATAAACACACCCCTACTGCCAATAGACACACCCCTACTGTCAATAAACACACCCCTACTGCCAATAGACACACCCCTACTGTCAATAAGCACACCCCTACTGTCAATAGACACACCCCTACTGTCAATAAACACACCCCTACTGTCAATAAACACACCCCTACTGTCAATAAACACACCCCTACTGTCAATAGACACACCCCTACTGCCAATAAACACACCCCTACTGTCAATAGACACACCCCTACTGCCAATAAACACACCCCTACTGTCAATAGACACACCCCTACTGTCAATAGACACACCACTACTGTCAATAAACACACCCCTACTGTCAATCCTTCTCCTCGACAGCTGACACTATAAACACACCCCTACTGTCAATAAACACACCCCTACTGTCAATAAACACACCCCTACTGTCAATAAACACACCCCTACTGACAATCCTTCTCCTCGACAGCTGACACTATAAACACACCCCTACTGTCAATCCTTCTCTATGACAGCTGACACTATAAACACACCCCTACTGTCAATCCTTCTCTATGACAGCTGACACTATAAACACACCCCTACTGTCAATAAACACACCCCTACTGTCTATAAACACACCCCTACTGTCAATCCTTCTCCTCGACAGCTGACACTATAAACACACCCCTACTGTCTATAAACACACCCCTACTGTCAATAAACACACCCCTACTGTCAATAAACACACCCCTACTGTCAATCCTTCTCCTCGACAGCTGACACTATAAACACACCCCTACTGTCTATAAACACACCCCTACTGTCAATAAACACACCCCTACTGTCAATAAACACACCCCTACTGTCAATCCTTCTCTATGACAGCTGACACTATAAACACACCCCTACTGTCAATCCTTCTCTATGACAGCTGACACTATAAACACACCCCTACTGTCTATAAACACACCCCTACTGTCAATAAACACACCCCTACTGTCAAGCCTTCTCCTCGACAGCTGACACTATAAACACACCCCTACTGTCTATAAACACACCCCTACTGTCAATAAACACACCCCTACTGTCAATCCTTCTCTATGACAGCTGACACTATAAACACACCCCTACTGTCAATCCTTCTCTATGACAGCTGACACTATAAACACACCCCTACTGTCAAACCTTCTCCTCGACAGCTGACACTATAAACACACCCCTACTGTCAAACCTTCTCCTCGACAGCTGACACTATAAACACACCCCTACTGTCAATAAACACACCCCTACTGTCAATCCTTCTCTATGACAGCTGACACTATAAACACACCCCTACTGTCAATAAACACACCCCTACTGTCAATCCTTCTCTATGACAGCTGCCACTATAAACACACCCCTACTCTCCTTGACACCCCTTCCTTTCAGATGAGAGAGAGAAAGAGAAGAAAATCTGTGAGTGACCTGCTCAATGACAGTTGACACCAAGAACCCTTTCCCCATCAAAAATCTGACTGCGATCACAGGAAACATACACCCAGAGACATTTTTTAATTTTTTTTTACAGTAGACTTGGGCAATATCCAGATTGGCATACCTTTATAATGACCTTTTGCCATACCAGGATATTCAGTAATATTAATGTGTTTATTATTATTATTATTATTCCATATATTTTTTGATTTAACCTTTATTTAACTAGGCAACTCAGTTAAGAACAAATTCTTATTTACAATGACGGCCTACACCGGCCAAACCCGGACGACGCTGGGCCGATTGTGCCCGATTGTCCCCTATGGGGACTCCCAATCACGGCCAGTTGTGATACAGCCTGGATTCGAACCTGGGTGTCTGTAGTGACGCCTGAAGCGCTGAGATGCAGTGCCTTAGACCTCTGCGTCCCATTCGGGATCTATCCTGTAGTACTGAAGTTGAGGCCACAACCAATTGAAATTCCTAACACATATCATACAAAACTCTAATTCGTAAAACATATAGGAAATGGATGAGGAACATCCACAAACTAATAAATACCATACTAAATGTAACACATAACACATACTAAATGTAACAACACATACTAAATGGAGGAAGACATGTATATTTACATCTACCCCCGAGTCCAGGTTGGTTGAGCATGAATGATGTTTTCAAAATGCAAGTTACCAACATCCTTGAGATTTTCTTAACTTTGTGGCCAAGTGTGAGATCTTAGTTAGTGAGCTGAAAGACATTAAATGTTACCACCCTGACGGTATATAAACTGCGCAAAGGACGTTTATTTACTATTTTGTAGAAATGACACAAGGCGCATTTAGAGAAATATCGGCCAGAATTGTAACAACATAACGTGATGTTTTTTAGTCAGTTACGAAAGTATAATGATGACAATCACGAAACAAGAGAGAGAGAAAAAACGACGCCCTGAAACCAAGCCTGTTTCTACCACACTGTAACTACCTAAATAAAGTTAGTCACGTACCTTCTTCACTTTCTTCACATCCTCTTCCATTTCTATGTGTTGATCCTCTTCATGCTCACTTCAACAGATTTCTTCCAACAACTCTCTTAGAGACACACTGATAATCTTTGACATTTCCACCCAAAGTAAAAAATAAAGACAAATAGCATAGCTAGTGGGCCTTCTGTGATCATAAAATGTGTGGAATAATAACAGTTTGTAACTTCGATAACATTCAAATTCTCGCGTTGTCAAAAAAAAACTAACAACACGTATTTCCTTATGTCAGATAGCAGTGACTTGGTATTATTATTAAAACAACTACATGGAAAAGATAAGAGGAATACAGAACAGACAAAACAGCATGAACTTTTCTACCGTGTCGCCATTTTGAGTGTTCTTCTTCGGTGTCATGGTGTTCAGCACGTTTTGTTTGTGCATGCTGCCACCTACTGTGCGGAAGTGATCTGCCACCTACTGTGCGGAAGTCACCTTACATTTTGTGATACAAAAATTAAAACCAAGAGGGAACATAGAAAAATACTACTGACAAGGCCCACGGACTGGGAGGACGGGATTCATTCATTTGATCATATTTATCCAATGCCAAATCACTGTGTCTTGTTTGCAACGAAACTGTCCCTGTTTGCAAAAAATTTGGAAGGAATTTGGAAGGAATCTGAGTATGGTCCTTTCAAAAGTTAGACCAACCTTTCCACCCCAGACAGAGTAGGTCTATCTTTCCACCCCAGACAGAGTAGACCTCATGATGCAGCTTTAACCACTGGTTATTCTTCTTCTGTGGTTTAACCGCTGGTTACTCTTCTTCTGTGGTTTAACCGCTGGTTACTCTTCTTCTGTGGTTTAACCCAACGAGAGAAGGTCTTTTCCTTAAAGCTGTCTGAGTTTAAACATCTTAGATTACTTCCCATTCAAAGTCAACCTCTGAATGTCAATGTAACAAAACAGTGATATAGACATGGGTATTTTACAGGTTATTTCTACCATAAAACACTGTGGACCAAATCACACTGAGTGTCCAAAACATTATGAACACCTTCCTAATATTGAGCTGCACCCCTATTTTTCTTGCTCTCAGAACAGCCTCAATTCATTGGGACATGAACTCTGCAGTGTGTTGAAAGCGTTCCACAGGGATGCTGGTCCAAAACGTCTCACAGTTGTTTCAAGTTGGCTGTGTTTGTCACGACATCCACCGAAGGTGACTCCTCTCCCTGTTCGGGCGGTGCTCGGCGGTTGTCGTCGCCTGGTCTACTAGCTCCCACCGAAGGTGGCTCCTCTCCCTGTTCTGGGCGGTGCTCGGTGGCCGTCGTCGCCTGGTCTACTAGCGCCCACCGAAGGTGGCTCCTCTCCCTGTTCTGGGTGGTGCTCGGCGGTCGTCGTCGCCTGGTCTACTAGCTGCCACCGATCCATTTTTCCTTTTCGTTTGTGTCTGTCTGTATTGTTTACACCTGTGTCTTATTAGTTGATTTCGGTGGGTATATTTACCTCCGCTGCCGGCTAGTCTTTTGTGCAGGATTGTTTTCTGGTGTTAGGTTATTGAGGTGTCTGCACCACGGGGTTTCTTTTCCTCAAGGCAGTTGTGCCGTTTGGTGTTTAGGAGTAGAGGTTTCTCCTCCTTGTGTCGCGCTTCATTTCCCTGTGTGTGTGGCGACCTCGTTTGGGTGTGTTTTCAGTCCCATGTTTGTAGTTGAGTTGGGACTTCCTTGCTCTCCTGCTCCTGGCTCCTGCACCTCCCTCCATTAGGAGGCACGTAACAGTGTATCCTTTGGGTGGTGGGCCATTCTTGATAAACATGGGAAAACTGTTAAACGTGAAAAAACGTTGGTGTTCTTGACACAAACCGGTGCACCTGGGCACCTACTACCCCGTTCAAAAACACTTCCCATCTTGTGTCTTGCCAATTCACCCTCTGAATGGCACACACATACACAATCCATGTCTCAATTGTCTCAATGCTTAAAAATCCTTCTTTTGACCTGCCTCTTCCCCGTCATCTACACTGATTGAAGTGGATGTAACCAGTGACACCAGTAAGTGATCACAACTTTCCCCTGGATTCACCTGGTCAGTCGATATCATGGACCTGTACATGCACATGCACCTGTACATAGCCCACATATAATTTAGCCCTATCAACTACCTCTTTCACAACTGTATTTAATTTATTTATTTATTTTGCTCCTTTGCACCCCATTATTTTTATTTCTACTTTGCACATTCTTCCATTGCAAAACTACCATTCCAGTGTTTTACTTGCTATATTGTATTTACCTTGCCACCAAGGCCTTTTTTGCCTTTACCTCCCTTCTCACCTCATTTGCTCACATTGTATATAGACTTGTTTATACTTTATTATTGACTGTATGTTTGTTTTACTCCATGTGTAACTCTGTGTCGTTGTATCTGTCGAACTGCTTTGCTTTATCTTGGCCAGGTCGCAATTGTAAATGAGAACTTGTTCTCAACTTGCCTACCTGGTTAAATAAAGGTAAAATAAATAAAAAAAAATAAAAAAATGGAAAGAGCAGGTGTTCCTAATGTTTTGTACATTCATTGTAGATAACTTTATATAACCGGATCCGTTTAATTTTCTTCAAAATCTTAAGCTAACAAGGGTTAGGCCTGTGCTTTGTGCCATTTTCTCTAATAAAAGGTAGGCCTATGTCATACCCTCTCATACCCCTTCAATTTGAGTCTTGGTTTTAACTTCACAGCCCTTCAGTGACACTGAGGCAGGCTATTTAAAGAGTGCCTGGTGGGTGGAGGAGTTGACCGACAAATCTATGGATATATCAGCCAATAGCCTCCTTCTGTCTGTCAAACAGGTAGGCCTACCACTTATTTCTAAAATACAAATAAATACTTATGGTTGTCTATGACAACACAGATGGTAGCCTATCGTAAGGCTTGATGTCACTTCACTGTCTTTGAAGATAGAGGAGGCCTTCTAGATCCCTATGGAAGCCTACAGCCCTACCTCCTGATAACTATATCGCTGTTTGAATCCCAAATGGCACCCTAATCCCTATGGACCCTGGTCAAAAGTAGTGCACTACATCGGGAATAGGGTGCAATTTGGGAAATATCTTCTGAATTCCCCATTTCCAGCATATAACCTCGAGATCATCTCCAACAACTCACATCTCTCCCTTCTATAGACAGGCAGACATGATGCATCTATGGACAGTCAGACATGATTAATCTACTGTATAGACAGTCAGACATGATGAATATATAGACAGTCAGACATGATGCATCTATAGACAGTCAGACATGATGCATCTATAGACAGTCAGACATGATGCATCTATAGACAGTCAGACATGATGCATCTATAGACAGTCAGACATGATGCATCTATAGACAGTCAGACATGATGCATCTATAGACAGTCAGACATGATGCATCTATAGACAGTCAGACATGATGCATCTATAGACAGTCAGACATGATGAATCTATAGACAGTCAGACATGATGCATCTATAGACAGTCAGACATGATGCATCTATAGACAGTCAGACATGATGCATCTATAGACAGTCAGACATGATGCATCTATAGACAGTCAGACATGATGCATCTATAGACAGTCAGACATGATGCATCTATAGACAGTCAGACATGATGCATCTATAGACAGTCAGACATGATGCATCTATAGACAGTCAGACATGATGCATCTATAGACAGTCAGACATGATGCATCTATAGACAGTCAGACATGATGCATCTATAGACAGTCAGACATGATGCATCTATAGACAGTCAGACATGATGCATCTATAGACAGTCAGACATGATGCATCTATAGACAGTCAGACATGATGCATCTATGGACAGTCAGACATGATTAATCTACTGTATAGACAGTCAGACATGATGCATCTATAGACAGTCAGACATGATGCATCTATAGACAGTCAGACATGATGCATCTATAGACAGTCAGACATGATGAATCTATAGACAGTCAGACATGATCTATCTATAGACAGTCAGACATGATGCATCTATAGACAGTCAGACATGATGCATCTATAGACAGTCAGACATGATGCATCTATGGACAGTCAGACATGATCTATTTATAGACAGTCAGACATGATGCATCTATAGACAGTCAGACATGATTAATCTACTGTATAGACAGTCAGACATGATGCATCTATAGACAGTCAGACATGATGCATCTATAGACAGTCAGACATGATGCATCTATAGACAGTCAGACATGATGCATCTATAGACAGTCAGACATGATGCATCTATAGACAGTCAGACATGATTAATCTACTGTATAGACAGTCAGACATGATGCATCTATAGACAGTCAGACATGATGCATCTATAGACAGTCAGACATGATGCATCTATAGACAGTCAGACATGATGAATCTATAGACAGTCATTTCAGCTTCTTTTTTTTAAATGAGTGGTGTTTTTATCAACTAGAGATTTTGTTCTAATTTGTTATTTATTCACCAAATGATTGACCAATATATATTTTCTGAAATAATTACATTTGATTTCATTGATCTTAGTCTACACCTTGTGGCTCTTCTCTCATTTCAGCTTATGTCATAAATATCCTGCCAAATTAACATGAACTTGTAAGCCTGTATATGTCCTGCTCTCTAGTCATGTGTTCCAAGCCTTGTCAACCGTGGACTAAAATTAGTTCCTCATATCAATATCATGTATCTGCCTTGGGGGGTTATCTAGAAACTCCCATCACATATCTCACACACACACACACACACACACACACACACACACACACACACACACACACAC
>NC_048572.1:3129828-3164828 GCF_013265735.2 Oncorhynchus mykiss
AGTACAGTAATACCTAGCTAAATGCTTGTGTTTCTAGCTCCAACAGTAATACCTAGCTAAATGCTTGTGTTTCTAGCTCCAACAGTAATACCTAGCTAAATGCTTGTGTTTCTAGCTCCAACAGTACAGTAATACCTAGTTAAAGGCTTGTGTTTCTAGCTCCAACAGTAATAACTATCTAAATGCTTGTGTTTCTAGCTCCAACAGTACAGTAATACCTAGTTAAAGGCTTGTGTTTCTAGCTCCAACAGTAATAACTATCTAAATGCTTGTGTTTCTAGCTCCAACAGTAATACCTAGCTAAATGCTTGTGTTTCTAGCTCCAACAGTAATACCTAGCTAAATGCTTGTGTTTCTAGCTCCAACAGTAATACCTAGCTAAATGCTTGTGTTTCTAGCTCCAACAGTACAGTAATACCTAGTTAAAGGCTTGTGTTTCTAGCTCCAACAGTAATAACTATCTAAATGCTTGTGTTTCTAGCTCCAACAGTACAGTAATACCTAGTTAAATGCTTGTGTTTCTAGCTCCAACAGTAATACCTAGTTAAATGCTTGTGTTTCGAGCTCCAACAGTAATACATAGCTATATGCTTGTGTTTCTAGCTCCAACAGTACAGTAATACCTAGCTAAATGTTTGTGTTTCTAGCTCCAACAGTGATAACTAACTAAATGCTTGTGTTTCTAGCTCCAACAGTAATACCTAGCTAAATGCTTGTGTTTCTAGCTCCAACAGTACAGTAATACCTAGCTAAATGCTTGTGTTTCTAGCTCCAACAGTACAGTAATACCTAGCTAAATGCTTGTGTTTCTAGCTCCAACAGTAATAACTAGCTAAATGTTTGTGTTTCTAGCTCCAACAGTGATAACTAACTAAATGCTTGTGTTTCTAGCTCCAACAGTACAGTAATACCTAGCTAAATGCTTGTGTTTCTAGCTCCAACAGTAATAACTATCTAAATGCTTGTGTTTCTAGCTCCAACAGTAATACCTAGCTAAATGTTTGTGTTTCTAGCTCCAACAGTGATAACTAACTAAATGCTTGTGTTTCTAGCTCCAACAGTAATACCTAGCTAAATGCTTGTGTTTCTAGCTCCAACAGTAATAACTAACTAAATGTGTCACGAACCTCGCCGAGGATGGTGCCTCTTCCTGTTCGGGCGGCGCTCGGCGGTCGTAGTCGCCGGCCTATTAGCTGCCATGGATTCCCTTTCCGTTTGTTTTGGGTTATTGGTTAATTGGGTACACCTGTTTTGTATTAGGGTTTGTTTGTAGGGTATTTAGGGGCACTAGGCCCGCTGGGTATTTGTTTTTGTTACTCTGTGTTTTGATGATGTGATTTATTCTTGTATTTATTCTCCGGACTGTTTAGTCCTGTTGTTGTTTAGGACTGGCAACTTATTTACGCCCTGTGTGTTGGCGTTACTGTTTTTTTTTTGCGCTGGGGAATAAATCTGAAGAAACGACTGAACCCTGCTCTCTGCGCCTGATTCCACCCACCACACCTAGTAGATCGTAACTAAATGCTTGTGTTTCTAGCTCCAACAGTACAGTAATACCTAGTTAAATGCCTGTGTTCCTCGCTCTAACAGTATATTTAATATCTAACAATAAAAATGTAAAATTAAATCAAAACAATCAAAAACAAATGTATTTAGAACATAAGAAATGTCATAACATTGAGACTGGAATATAAATATGTGCAGTACCAGTCAACAGTTTGGACACACCTACTCATTCCAGGGTTTTTCTTCATTTTTTACTATTTTCTACATTGTAGAATAATAGTGAAGACATCAAAACTATTAAATAACACATATGGAATCATGTAGTAACCAAAAAAGTGTTAAACAAATCTAAATGTATTTTAGATTTCAGATTCTTCTAAAATAAAGTGATCCTAACTGACCTAAAACAGGGACTTCTTTACTGGGATTAAATGTCAGGAATTGTGAAAAACTGAGTTTAAATGTATTTGGCTAAGGTGTATGTATAGAATAGTGTGTAACATGATTTTGAATGACTACCTCATCTCTGTACCCCAACACATTACAATTATCTGTAAGGTCCCTCAGTCGAGCAGTGAATTTAAAGCACAGATTCAACCACAAAAAAATATGTCTTCCACTTTGACTTGACAGAATATGATCATAGATAAAAAAATAAAAAAATAAAACTAAATTCATTTAACCCCACTTTGTAACACAACAAAATGTGGATGCGTTGGGCTGACCGCACCTCCCCCTGGAGAGCCCTGCGGGTTGCGGGCAGTGCAGTTGCTGTACCAGGCGGTGATACAGCCTGACAGGATGCTCTCAATGGTGCATCTGTAGAAGTTCGTGAGGGTCTTAGGGGCAAAGCCACATTTCTTCGGCCTACTGACGTTGAATAGGTGCCGTTGCACCTTCTTCACCACGTTGTCCATGTGGGTGGACCACTTCAGGTTGTCAGTGATGTGCACGCTGAGAAATTTGAAGCTTTTCACCCTCTCCACTGTGGCCCCTTCGATGTGGATGTGGGCGCGCACCCTGTACTGTCTCCTGTAGTCCACGATCAGCTCCATTTTGTTGACGTTGATGAGGGAGAAGTTAATTTCCTGTCACCTTTCCGCCTACTTCCTGTAGGCTGTGCCATCCGTTGTTGGTAATCTACCACTGTTGTGTCGTTTGCAAACTTAATGATTGAGATGGAGACATGCATGACCACTCAGTCATGGGTGAACATTGAGTACAAGAGGAGCCTGGGCATGCACCCCTGTGGGGCCCCCTGTGTTGAGGAGGTGTTGTTGTCTATCTTTTTATTCAGTTACAACCCGCTATGCTCATAAAATGAACAATGTCCCTGTGAATCAGATGGGAGTCGTTAAGTTCCTGCTCAGATAAACTGAACCGGAATCAGATGGGAGTCGTTCCGTTCCTGCTCAGATAAACTAAACCAGAATCAGATCCTGCTCATATAAACTGAACCAGAATCAGATGGGAGTCGTTAAGTTCCTGCTCATATAAACTGAACCAGAATCAGATGGGAGTCGTTAAGTTCGTGCTCATATAAACTGAACCAGAATCAGATGGGAGTCGTTAAGTTCCTGCTCATATAAACTGAACCAGAATCAGATGGGAGTCGTTACGTTCCTGCTCATATAAACTGAACCGGAATAAGATTGGAGTCGTTAAGTTCCTGCTCATATAAACTGAACCAGAATCAGATGGGAGTCGTTAAGTTACGTAGGAAAACATAGTTCACTGCTTCCTAACTACTTTTGTGAAAGAATATATGAACTAAATATGTAATGTCATAGACAAATGACACAAACAGATTGTTAGGTCTATTAATCACAAACAGTGAGAAAAACTCTCTCTCTCTCTCTCTCTCTGTCTCTCTCCCTCCCTCTGTCTCTCTCTCTACCTCCATCTCTCTCTCTCTCTCTCTGTCTCTCTCCCTATCTCTCTCTCTCTCTGTCTCTCTCTCTCTCTGTCTCTCTCTCTCTGTCTCTCTCCCTCCCTCTCCCTCCCTCTCTCTCTACCCATCTCTCTCTCCCTCTGTCTCTCTCTCTCTGTCTCTCTCCCTATGTCTCTCTCTCTCTGTCTCTCTCTCTGTCTCTCTCTTTCTGTCTCTCTCCCTCCCTCTGTCTCCCTCTCTCTGTCTCTCTCTCTCTCTGTCTCTCTCTCTCTCTCTACCTCCATCTCTCTCTCTCTGTCTCTCTCTCTGTCTCTCTCTCTGTCTCCCTCTCTCTGTCTCTCTCTCTCTACCTCCATCTCTCTCTCTCTCTGTCTCCCTCTCTCTGTCTCTCTCTCTCTACCTCCATCTCTCCCTCTCTCTCTCTGTCTCTCTCTCTCTACCTCCATCTCTCTCCCTCTCTCTGTCTTTCTCTCCCTTTGTTTCTCTCCCTCTACCCCCTCTATCTTCACCTGTCTTTCTCTCCCTTCATCTCTCTCTCTCTCCCTTTGTCTCTATCCCTCTGTTTTCAAGTGAGAATTAGTCTGATGCCAAAATGTTAATACATTTTTGCACAGCAACAAAAAAATGACTGTGTTGTTCCAATAGTTAGCTACACCACTACAAGGCAAAAAAACAAAAACAACAACATAATTAACTACTCAAAACATTACCAAGATTGGAATTTAGTTCACTACTCCCCAACACTGAGTTTCACCTAAGGTCTTTGGCTCCCTCTGTGGCTTTCACCTCAGCCACGGTGATCAGTAACCTGGAATCGTATGGAATCAGGTACATACTTAGGTATCAACTCAAGGACAGAACTACATGTACAATAAGAATACACACTTTCTACACTTCAGCACAACGTTCCATTTCATCAATAATGCTTAGCTCTACTGAGGCAGGCCTTGATATCCTAATGTCACTGCACCAATCAATGTTCTTTAAACAACCTGAGAGATTCTCACAACATATGTTAGTCAGTGAGCTGCGCAGAGAAGCACGACTGAAGTCCTTACTATCCTGAGGCTTTGCTTACAATCGCTTTCTCTAAGCAGTGCATGATATCCTGATGCCAAGGGCACACCTTATCTTCAGCTTTAACCCAAACACCAGAGGTGCTCCGGAGGGAGATGCTACAAGCTATTTAGGTCAGAGGTGTTGTGCTGTGATTTTATTAGGTGTTTTAGTAAACTGGGGATTATTAGGTGACCGTGATGGTTTGAGGGCCAGATTGGGAATTTAGCCAGGACACCTGGGGTTAACACCCCTACTCTTATGATAAGTGCCATAGGATCTTTAATGACCTCAGAGAGTCAGGACACCCGTTTAACGTTCCATCCGAAAGACGGCACCCTTCACAGGGCAGTGTCCCCAATCACTGCCCTGGGGCATTGGGATATTTTTTTAGACCAGAGGAAAGAGTGCCTCCTACTGGCCCTCCAACACCACTTCCAGCAGCATCTGGTCTCCCATCCAGGGACTGACCAGGACCAACCCTGCTTAGCTTCAGAAGCAAGCCAGCAGCATCTGGTCTCCCATTCAGGGACCAACCAGGACCAACCCAGCTTAGCTTCAGAGGCCAGCCAGCAGCATCTGGTCTCCCATCCAGGGACCAACCAGGACCAACCCAGCTTAGCTTCAGAGGCCAGCCAGCAGCATCTGGTCTCCCATCCAGGGACCAACCAGGACCAACCCAGCTTAGCTTCAGAGGCCAGCCAGCAGCATCTGGTCTCCCATCCAGGGACCAACCAGGACCAACCCAGCTTAGCTTCAGAGGCCAGCCAGCAGCATCTGGTCTCCCATCCAGGGACCAGGTAAAGACTCAGTAAAGTGTAACCCATATTACTGATAGCCAGCAATCATTTTTCCATCTCTTCCACATAAACTTTACAAAATTAAAAGGTATATTGGTTTTCTTTCATAACTAGGTATTTTATGCACGAGTATAAATGGCCTCAGTGTTCGTTGTTGGCATTTCCTTCCTGAGTTTGTCCACTTTGCCAATGAAGCAGTCGCTAAAGTAAATTGGTCACATCAAAGGGTTTTATGATGAATGAGACATCTGATTCAATAAAGAACGGAGTTGAATTAATCTTTCTGCCCATAATTTCACATAAAGTTTTCAAAGCTTTTCCCCCGTCATATTTTATATAATTTATCTATTCAGTCAGGGGAGGGGGGGGGGGGCTTTACTACTATAGCCCATAGAAAAGCACTGAATAACACATTCAGAAATGGCAAAAAGGACAGTAAAATAAATAAATCATAAGGAATACGGGTTTTGAAGTGTCAGTCCTATATCTAGGAGATGTAAGAAGGCTCAGGAAATATTTTTTTGTATTTTTGGAAACACGTTTAACCCTTTATTTTTGTTGGCACAAAACTACCTCCATACTTCCATTCATTTGTATGGGTTCCATTGAAAGAGTCCCTTGTGGGGGTTGTAGAGCAAAACAGAGAACACCATCGTGTTCGTGAGAGTCCTCCCTTTCTACAGTGGTGGCCATTAGTTTGTCCCTTGTGGGGGTTGTAGAGCAAAACAGAGAACACCATCATGTTCGTGAGAGTCCTCCCTTTCTACAGTGGTGGCCATTAGTTTGTCCCTTGTGGGGGTTGTAGAGCAAAACAGAGAACACCATCGTGTTCGTGAGAGTCCTCCCTTTCTACAGTGGTGGCCATTAGTTTGTCCCTTGTGGGGGTTGTAGAGCAAAACAGAGAACACCATCGTGTTCGTGAGAGTCCTCCCTTTCTACAGTGGTGGCCATTAGTTTGTAGCCAAAACGGGGAACACCATCATGTTCGTGAAAGTCACCCTTTTCTATCATTTGGTTGGCCAAACTGTGTGGATGCTACAGACGTTTTTTTTTTGTGAGAAGACCAATTTTCAGGAAGTCTCCTGGTCTGACAAACAGCGCTGTAGCTCTGCCACTCTCCACCGCAGCTGAGGAAGGGTGACATGAGGATTGAGACGCAGCCATGAAAACCCCCCAGACATCTTTAGTCTCTGACTCAGAGGGGTTAAATGCGGAAGACACATTTCAGTTGAAGGCATCCCCCTTTCCAACTGACTAGGTATCCCCCTTTCCAACTGACTAGGTATCCCCCTTTACAACTGACTAGGTATCCCCCTTTACAACTGACTAGGTATCCCCCTTTCCAACTGACTAGGTATCCCCCTTTACAACTGACTAGGTATCCCCCTTTCCAACTGACTAGGTATCCCCCTTTCCAACTGACTAGGTATCCCCCTTTACAACTGACTAGGTATCCCCCTTTACAACTGACTAGGTATCCCCCTTTCCAACTGACTAGGTATCCCCCTTTACAACTGACTAGGTATCCCCCTTTCCAACTGACTAGGTATCCCCCTTTCCAACTGACTAGGTATCCCCCTTTACAACTGACTAGGTATCCCCCTTTACAACTGACTAGGTATCCCCCTTTCCAACTGACTAGGTATCCCCCTTTACAACTGACTAGGTATCCCCCTTTCCAACTGACTAGGTATCCCCCTTTCCAACTGACTAGGTATCCCCCTTTACAACTGACTAGGTATCCCCCTTTACAACTGACTAGGTATCCCCCTTTACAACTGACTAGGTATCCCCCTTTCCAACTGACTAGGTATCCCCCTTTACAACTAACTAGGTATCCCTCTTTACAACTGACTAGGTATCCACTCTTTACAACTGACTAGGTATCCCTCTTACGCACCGGTGCGTCAATAGACTCTAAGGGTTACAATTCTTCAAGCTCTGTCAAGTTGGCTGTTGATCATTGCTAGACAGCCATTTTCAAGCCTTGCCATGTATTTTCAAGACGTTTTCAGTTAAAATTGTAACTAGGCCACTCAGGAACATTCACTGTCATCTTGGTAAGCAACTCCAGTGTATATTTGGCCTTGTGTTTAAGGTTATTGTCGTGCTGAAAGGTGAATTTGTATCCCAGTGTCTGGTGGAAAGCAGACTGAACCAGGTTTTTTCTCAAGGACTTTGCCTGTGCTTAGCTCTATTCAGTTTCTTTTCATTCTAAAAAAAAACACTCCAGTCCCTGCCGATGACAAGCATAGCTATAACATGATGCAGCCACCACCATGCTTGAAAATATGAAGAGTGATACCCAGTGATGTGTTGGACTTGCCCCAAACATAATGCTTTGCATTCAGGACATAAAGTTAATTTCTTTATTATTATATATATATTTTGACCCCCTTTTCATCATATCCAATTGGTAGTTACAGTCTTGTCCCATCAGTTCAACTCCCGTACAGCCTCAGGAGAGGTGAAGGTTGATAGCCGTCCATCCAAATACAACCCCACCGCGCCGCGCTGCTTCTTGACACAATGCACACTTAACCCGGAAGCCAGCCGCACCTGGCGACCTTGTCAGCGAGCATGCGCCCGGCCCGCCACAGGAGTCGCTACAGCGCGATGCGACAAGGACATCCAGGCCGGCCAAACCCTCCCCTGACCCGGACGACGTTGGGCCAATTGTGCGTCGCCTCATGGGTCTCCCGGTCTAGGCCAGCTGCCACACAGACGGGTATCGAACCAGCATCTGTAGCAACACAGCTTGCACTGTGATGCAGTATCTTAGACCACTGCACCACTCAGGAGACATAACATTTATTTGCCACATTTTTTGCAATTTTACTTTATTGCCTTGTTGCAAACAGGATGCATGTTTTGGAATATTTTTTCTTACAGGTTTCCTTATTTTCATTCTGTCATTTAGGTTAGTATTGTGGAGTAACTACAATGTTGTTGATCCATTCTCAGTTTTCTCCTGTCACAGACTTTCAACTCTGTAACTTTTAAAGTCACCATTGGCCTCACGGTGAAATCCCTGAACAGTTTCCTTCCTCTCCGGCAACTGAGTTAGGAAGGACGCCTGTATCTTTATAGTGACTGGGTGTATTGATACACCATCTAAAGTGTTATTAATAACTTCACCATGCTCAAAGGGATATTCAATGTCTGCTTTTTCTTTTACCCATCTACCAATAGGTGTCCTTCTCTGTGAGGCTTTGGAAAACCTCCCTGGTCTTTGTGGTTGAATCTGTGTTTGGAATTCACTGCTCAACTGAGGGACCTTACAGATATGTGGAGGGGTACAGAGATGAAATGGTTAGTCAAAGATCATGTTAAACACTATTATTGTACACAGAGTGAGTCCATGCAACTTATTATGTGACTCGTTAAAACATTTTTAAGCACATTTTTCTTTATTTAGGCTTGCCATAACAACTCAAGGCATTTCAGCTTTTCATTTGTTATTAATTTGTCAAAATTAAAATGATTTTATCCCCATTGGCATTGTGGGGCATTGTGTGTAGGCCAGTGAGAAAACATTTCATACATTTTTTTAAATTCAGGCCATAACGCAGCAAATTAGATGGTGGCTGCTCAAATACTCTGATATTTCAAAAATAGATGCTAGTTTCGGTTTTGTGATCAACCAATTTCCGTCGTCTGTGAAAGAAAAATCGGAATACATAATACCAGCAGGTAGACTAGCAGTTAAGAGGGTTAGCCCAGTATCCGAAAAGCTGCTGGTTTGAGTCCCTGAGCTGATTTGGTGAAAAGTCCCCAAGCTGACAAGGTGAAAAGTCCCTGAGCTGATTTGGTGAAAAGTCCCCAAGCTGACTAGGTGAAAAGTCCCCGAGCTGACTAGGTGAAAGTCTGTCTGAGCTGACTAGGTGAAAGGTCCCCGAGCTGACAAGGTGAAAGGTCCCTGAGCTGACAAGGTGAAAGGTCCCCGAGCTGACTAGGTGAAATTCTGTCTGAGCTGACTAGGTGAAAGGTCCCCGAGCTGACTAGGTGAAAGTCTGTCTGAGCTGACAAGGTGAAAGGTCCCCGAGCTGACTAGGTGAAAGTCTGTCTGAGCTGACAAGGTGAAAGGTCCCAGAGCTGACAAGGTGAAAGGTCCCTGAGCTGACTAGGTGAAAGGTCCCCGAGCTGACAAGGTGAAAGGTCCCTGAGCTGACTAGGTGAAAGGTCCCAGAGCTGACTAGGTGAAAGGTCCCCGAGCTGACAAGGTGAAAGGTCCCTGAGCCCTTGAGCAAGGCACTTCACCCTAACTGCTCCTGTAAGTCGACCTGGACATCTGCTAAATGACTACAATGTAAATGTAGCACTCAGCCTGGATCTTCCATACGATATACATCGACATATTTACCCAAACCTTCAAAACCTGATGCTAGTTGGAAAGAACAGCTTCCTGGTTTGTTTGCAGGAGGGTTTAGTGCGCTGGTGTCTCCTTGAACTCAGCTGTGTGTGTGTTTGTGTGTGTGTGTGTGATGGACAGCTTAATCAGTGGAAGTCCAAATCAGTGTCTGCCTAAACAGCCTCATCTCCCCTGAGGAAAGCCTTTAGAAAGTCATGTAGCTCTTTGATTCTGTAAATATCAACTTCACATCCCCTCTCTTTTTACTAGCTGTCTTTATCCTCTATCTCACTCTCACACTCTCACATAAAGTCATACACACACACACACACACACACACACACACACACACACACACACATCCTATAGCTCCTCCCACCAACCACCTCTAATACACACAGAGAGACATGTGTAAGAACATACACACAGTGAGCAGATGAGTTGAAATGGAAGAGTTTCTGTAAGGAACTGTGTATGCGTTTCCTAGTATAGGGAGCTCTGGTGCATTAATATTAATGAATAGCTAATGAACCGCCTAAAATCTATTTGGCTTCTTATTTCAACTACACATTTCTAGCCTGACATTCCAGCTGTTACTGTGGGCAATAGGCTATATATAGGCTGTCGTATGTATGTATGTATGTATGTATGTATGTATGTATGTATGTAGGTATGTGTGTATGTATGTATGTATGTATGTATGTATGTATGTATGTATGTATGTATGTATGTAGGTATGTATGTATGTATGTATGTATGTATGTATGTATGTATGTATGTATGTATGTATGTATGTAGGTATGTGTGTATGTATGTATGTATGTATGTATGTATGTATGTATGTATGTATGTATGTATGTATGTATGTAGGTATGTATGTATGTATGTATGTATGTAGGTATGTATGTATGTATGTATGTTTGTATGTATGTAGGTATGTTTGTATGTATGTATGTATGTATGTATGTAGGTAGGTATGTAGGTATGTATGTAGGTATGTAGGTATGTAGGTATGTATCTTATGTCTCTAGCCTCTCTGCTAGTCCTGTTCTAGCAAAATCCCTGGAAAAGTTTAGCATGTTATACTAGACTTATTCAAGGAGAGAAGCTTGTCTCTTGCTGATTGGTTGAATTTATTGGACCATTTAAAAAAAAATACATATAAAGTGGCACACGGGCACACTTACAATTTAAGAAAAGAATCAAGGATAACACAATACAGACGACACAACAGTGGTAGGCTTGATTACCAACAACGACGAGACGGCCTACAGGGAGGAGGTGAGGGCCCTCGGAGTGTGGTGTCAGGAAAATAACCTCACACTCAACGTCAACAAAACTAAGGAGATGATTGTGGACTTCAGGAAACAGCAGAGGGAACACCCCCCTATCCACATCGATGGAACAGTAGTGGAGAGGGTAGCAAGTTTTAAGTTCCTCGGCATACACATCACAGACAAACTGAATTGGTCCACCCACACAGACAGCATTGTGAAGAAGGCGCAGCAGCGCCTCTTCAACCACAGGAGGTTGAATAAATTTGGCTTGTCACCAAAAACACTCACAAACTTTTACAGATGCACAATCGAGAGCATCCTGTCGGGCTGTATCACCGCCTGGTACTGCGGCAACTGCTCCGCCCACTACCGCAAGGCTCTCCAGAGGGGAGGGAGGTCTGCACAACACATCACCGGGGGCAACGCCCTCCAGGACACCTACACCACCCGATGTCACAGGAAGGCCATAAAGATCATCAAGGACAACAACCACCCGAGCCACTGCCTGTTCACCCCGCTATCATCCAGAAGGCGAGGTCAGTACAGGTGCATCAAAGCTGGGACCGAGAGACTGTTAAACAGCTTCTATCTCAAGGCCATTAGACTGTTAAACAGCCACCACTAACATTGAGTGGCTGCTGCCATACATGTAATAAATGTATCACTAGCCACTTTCAACAATGCCACTTAATATAATGTTTACATACCCTACATTACTCATCTCATATGTACAGTGCCTTGCGAAAGTATTCGGCCCCCTTGAACTTTACGACCTTTTGCCACATTTCAGGCTTCAAACATAAAGATATAAAACTGTATTTTTTTGTGAAGAATCAACAACAAGTGGGACACAATCATGAAGTGGAACGACATTTATTGGATATTTCAAACTTTTTTAACAAATCAAAAACTGAAAAATTGGGCGTGCAAAATTATTATGCATTATGTGCATTATTATCCAGATATTTGGAGGTTCTTGCCAGAAACCAAATTGGAGCTCACGCATTAGGTTATGTAAGAAAATATAACTGTCAATCTGTTCGAACATAATCTTGGCCTAAAATACACAGGATTGAGAGAGGCCTATAGTTTCCATGATCTAACTTATTTCCTTTTATATATATATAGAGGAATGACCCTTACAAAGTTTTAGTTCACAGAGAAAAATCTTTGATTCAATAAGACAGATTTATAATGTGAGTTACACACGGGCTGGTAATTAACGCAGCATCCCTTAGAAATCTGGCAGGAATGTTGTCAAGGCCAGTTGTTTTGGAATGGTCGGGTTTATTCAGCTTCTTCAGCACAGTTGACTCAGACACTTTTTCAAATGAAAAAGCATCTACTTGAATCCCCTGCTGTGAGTAAAACTGCTTGTCCTCACTCTCCCCATAACAACCTGACTGCCAAGGTAACTTGCTAGCTAATGTATTGGCTATAGTTGTAAAAATAGCTATTCAGACTGTCTTCAACCATGGTCTTGTCTGATGTAACCTTTGGACCAATGTCCAAACTAAGATTTTGAGCTTTGGTCTATAATCTGTTACTGTAACCTAACAGCTTCAGACACTTCCATAATTTAATCGGATTTTTTCCTTACTCTCAACTATTTTGTCATTAAATAATATTTTCTTGGCCTTCTCTATCATTCTGTTAACCTCATTTTTTAAATATTTTTTTTAATGGTTCATAAAAACATAATCTGCCTTGGATTTACTGCCTTTAAAATGTTATTGTTTACCCATAGTTCTGTTCTTTGTAAATAAACAAAAAAAATGTTCTGGAGCTTGTCTACTGCATCTAAAATCAAAGAATTAAAATTGCGTTTCAATACAGCAGACCAATTTGCTCCATCAATTTTAACAAAAATATCCTAGACCTACTTTTTATTTAGTTATGACAATAAAAAAAACTGTTTTATGAACATTCTTACTACAGAAAATGATGGATTGATCACTGAGTCCATAGTTTACAACCCCACTATTATATATCCTTGGTCTATCTGACACCAACACGAGGTCAATGATGGTTTGGGTAGAAGGACAGACCCTGGTAGGGTCATTAATCAGCTGGTACAAGGCAAACAGATGACAAGAAATCTTAAGAGCTTTAAAAGTAACATTGTCCTTTTTGGAACAAGTCTCCTACAACGATTTATCAAACTTGTACTGGCCTGGTGGTCTGTAACAGGTTCCGACTATAATAGGTTTGTATTTTGGTAATATAATGTCCAACCACACAGCTTCAATCTTGTCATGGCTTAAATCTGATCTATAGTTGGTTGAACTCAGAATCTGATTTTACATAAATCTTAAAATCTGATTTATAGTTGAACCCAGAATCTGATCTTACATAAATCTTAAATCTGATCTATAGTGATCGGATTTTACATTAATACAAAATCCTTCTCTTATAATTACTACATAATTTTCAACTTCAATTTTAGTGTTTTTTTTATCGAACCATCTAACTATGTTTTAGTAAATCATAGCTCTTCCACCTTACAGTTACTAGATAGCAGGGGGATTTCCTCAATCTGGGGAAAAGGGCTTCTAACGTCTTCCTCTTGTGGAGAACACCTCTTCTGGAGTTCTCCTCATCTGTTGGAACTGTCAGCTGAAATTGTTCACTTGGAGATGAGTGTTGACTCCCTGCAGTCCAATCACTGCAGTGAAGCTCCATCCAGGGTTTGTGCTGGCATCTGACCTGAGGTCAGGTTTGCGCTGGCATCTGATCTGGGGTCAGGTTTGGCTGGCATCTGACCCGGGGTCAGGTTTGGCTGGCACCTGACCTGGGGTCAGGTTTGGCTGGCATCTGACCCAGGGTCAGGTTTGCCTGGCATCTGACCCGGGGTCAGGTTTGGCTGGCATCTGACCCGGGGTCAGGTTTGGCTGGCATCTGGCTGGGGTCAGGTTTGGCTGGCATCGGGGTTTGCCTTTCCCGTCCCCTGTCCCTATCCCGGATGCGCTCCACCTCCATTCGGCACAACAGATTGTCTTGACCGGGGCACTGGAAGTCCTCTGTTTATACCTGAAAGAGAAAAGCCTTTTGTCCTTCTCCATGTAGCATGCTGCTGCACCAATGGATTTATCGCTATAAAACGGGGCACTGACCATCTCCAGACTGTATCAGCCACAGAGTAATTATGAGGTTTCCACCATCTATTTGGTTTTTAATCCCAACCTTAATCGCCCCTTTTGGGAGGGACTGTACCAGCATGTTAAATAGGGTTCATTTCCTGCAGCCAAAATGCTTTCGTGCCAATCTGGTATTTGAGCCTGATCGTACGATTAAAACCGCATAACTTGTCAAAACGACATTGACTTGACGTGCGAAAAGGGCCAGTATCTATAAAGGTTCATGTAAAACCGTAAAAATAAAATAAAAACGCTGTCAACACGCCAAAATTTACAGCTGCCATCTTGTTTCCTCGCTAATTGCTCGATGTTAAAAAAAAAATAGTTTTTAGGAGATGAGAGTGTTGGTGTGATCACTTTGGCCGGTGACAATAACATTGTTGCACTGATGTATTGCAAAGGGTTGAACAGGACAGACGGTGAAATGAAAACGGTGAAAAAAGAAGAAGATCTGAATGAAGTGACGATCATTAGAAAAATGGAAATCCCTTGCAAAGCTCTTGAGCAACGAGCCATGCACTGACATGCAGTAATAGACGCAGGCTTATCATCAGTTGTTGTTGAATTGATACATTTAAATATATATATTTTATTAATTACATGTGTATTCAAGTGTTATTTGCAGTTGTCACTATGACAACGAACACACCCTGATTCAGTGAATGGTCTTTGTCCCCACATTATTGGGGACAAAGAAATAAATTCATAAAAAATCCTACAATGTGATTTTTTTTGATTTTTTTTCTCATTTTGTCTGTCATAGTTGAAGTGCACCTATGATGAAAATGACAGGCCTCTCTCATCTTTTTAAGTGGGAGAACTTGCACAATTGGTGGCTGACTAAATACGTTTTTGCCCCACAGTATGAGAAAATTGGCGCTTCACATTTCGCCTCGGAAGCATGATGTGGCCGGGGACAATTTGTTTCATGAAAGTCCAATATCTTGAAAATTTGACTGCTGACATGCAAAAACATTTTGGGACTGTATCAACAGTGGTATAAAGACAAAAATACCAAAATATCATTTTTTAATGGAGTTTCCCTTTAAGACTGATACTGAGGTGTAGTATTTACCCTTTATTAAACTAGGCAAGTCAGTTAAGAACATATTCCTATGTACAATGACGACCTACTCTGGCCAAACACGGATGACGCTGGGCCAATTGTTCGCCGCTCTATGGGACTCCCAATCACGGCCGGGAGTACATGCTTGGAGCAGTCCAGTGCTGAAACTGTCCAGTAGCAACGCCCAGGCCGAGGTGTAGTACATGTTGGGAGCTGTCCAGTGCTGAAACAGTCCAGTAGCAACGCCCAGGAAGAGGTGTAGTACATGCTTGGAGCTGTCCAGTGCTGAAACAGTCAAGTAGCAACGCCCAGGCCGAGGTGTAGTACATGTTGGGAGCTGTCCAGTGCTGAAACTGTCCAGTAACAACGCCCAGGCCGAGGTGTAGCACATGTTGGGAGCTGTCCAGTGCTAAAACAGTCCAGTAGCAACGCCCAGGCCGAGGTGTAGTACATGCTTGGAGCTGTCCAGTGCTGAAACTGTCCAGTAAGAACGCCCAGGCCGAGGTGTAGTACATGTTGGGAGCTGTCCAGTGCTGAAACTGTCCAATAACAACGCTAGATCAGCTCTGTTTGTGAATGTCTCCAGAAGCCGTCATCCATTGAACATGCTCTTAGACAGGACTAGGCTCAATCAGGTTCCACTAAACAGACACTGACAGTAAACATTTCTCAGATGATCTGATTGGCTGTGTGGAGTGTGGGCTCAGAGCCCGTATCCACAAAGCTTCTCTGAGTTCTCATGCTGATTTAGGATCAGTGTTGCCTTTTAGATAATAATGAATAAGATTAAATGGACAGATCCTCGATCAGAACTCCTACTCAGAGATATTTTGTGGATACGAGCCCAGATCTCTCTGCAGTGTGTCAGTTGGTTGTTTGATCCATGTTAACAGCCTTCGTACTGTGTCTAAACAATCTGATGTTAGGATTACAGTTTAATCCAGAACAACATGGAGCTACCACAGAGTAACACATAGTGAAGCTGCTTGCTGTCTGACATCTGTCTGTCTGTCTGCCACACACAAACACACACGCACGCACGCGCGCACACACACGCGCACGCGCACACGCACACACACATACATGCGCACAAGCACACGCACACACACACACACACACACACACACACACACACACACACACACACACACACACAGACACTAACAGACACACACACACACACACACACGCGCACGCGCACACACACACAGACACACACACACACACACGCACACACACACGCGCACACGCACACGCACACACACACACACACAAGAAGGTTTGTACGAGCAGGGAAGCGAGGCGAAGTAACGATGTAACACTCCCGCACTGTCAGGAAACATGGCAGCTTCTCATCCCCAGACGAAGTTGTCTCTACATCCTCAGAGACGCAGTGTTGTTATCAGGACAATGTTTTATTTGTATTTGATTTGATTAGGGTCCCCATTAGTTGACGTCAATGGCGACAGCTAGTCGTACTGGGGTTCGACACGTAACGGAAAAAAGACGGTACAGGACTTTACAATGTACAATTACAAACATTAACATGTAGTGTCTGTGAGGGTCGGTGTGTGTGTGTGTGTGTGTGTGTGTCTGTGAGTGTGTGTGTCTGTGAGTGTGTATGTGTGTGTGTGTGTGTGTGTGTGTGTGTGTCTGTGAGGTTGTGTGTGTGTGTGTGTGTGTGTGTGTGTGTCTGTGAGGGTGTGTGTGTGTGTGTGTGTGTGTGTGTGTGTGTCTGTGAGGGTCGGTGTGTGTGTGTGTGTGTGTCTGTGAGGGCCGGTGTGTGTGTGTGTGTGTGTGTGTGTGTGTGTCTGTGAGGGTGTGTGTGTGTGTGTGTGTGTGTGTGTATCTATCAGTTACACAGACATGTCAGCAAACACACACAAAAAGTAGGTCACACGGAGGACAGTTTCTTTATTTGTTTTTTGAGACGAGGTTTGTAGTTATAAGCTGTAGCTATAAGGTCCATGCAATCATTACTCTGTATAATACCGTACGTTTCCTTGAATTTGTTCTCGACTTTTTGGGAAAAGACCCATGGTGATAGACTAGTTCAAAAGTTTAGAAATGTTTTTTTTGTCCATTAAAATAACATGACATTTATCACAAATACAGTGTAGACGTTCTTAAAGTTGTAAATGACTATTGTAGCTGGAAACGGCTGGATTTTAATGGAATGTCTACATAGGCGTACAGAGGCCCATTATCAGCAACCATCACTCCTGTGTTCCAATTGCACGTTGCGATAGCTAATCCAAGTTTATCATTTTAAAAGGCTAATTGATCATTAGAAAACCCTTTGAAAACTGTTGTTCTGAATTAAAGAAGCAATAAAACTGGTCTTCTTTAGACTAATTGAGTATCTGGAGCATCAGCATTTGTGTGTTCGATTACAGACTCAAAATGGCCAGAAACAAAGACCTTTCTTCTGAAACTCGTCAGTCTATTCTTGTTCTGAGAAATGAAGGCTATTCCATGCGAGAAATTGCCAAGAAACTGAAGATCTCGTACAACGCTGTGTACTCCTCCCTTCACAGAACAGCGCAGACTGGCTCTAACCAGAATACAAAGAGGAGTGGGAGGCCCCGGGGCAGAACTGAGCAAGAGGACAAGTACATTAGAGTGTATGAGAAACAGATGCCTCACAAGTCCTCAACTGGCAGCTTCATTAAATAGTACCCACAAAACACCAGTCTCAACGACCAACAGTGAAGAGGCGACTCCGGGATGCTGGCCTTCTAGGCAGAATTGCAAAGAAAAAGCCATATCTCAGACTGGCCAATAAAAATAAAAGATTAAGATGGGCAAAATAACACAAGACACTGGACAGAGGAAGATTGGAAAAAAGTGTTATGGACAGACTAATCTAAGTTTGAGGTGGATCACATAAAAGAACATTCGTGAGACGCAGAAAAAATGAAAAGATGCTGGAGGAGTGCTTGACGCCATCTGTCAATCATGGTGGAGGCAATGTGATGGTCTGGGGGTGCTTTGGTGGTGGTAAAGTGGGAGATTTGTACAGGGTAAAGGGGATCTTAAAGAAGGAAGGTTATCACTCCATTTAGCAAAACCATGCCATACCCTGTAGTAGGGGCTTAATTAGAGCCAATTTCCTCCTACAACAGGACAATGACCCATAGCACAGACAAACTATGCAATAACTATTTAGGGAAGAAGCAGTCAGCTGGTATTCTGTCTGTAATGGAGTGGCCAGCACAGTCACCCGATCTCAACCCTATTGAGCTGTTGTGGGAGCAGCTTGACCGTATGGTACGTAAAGAAGCCCATCTAGCCGATCCAACTTGTGGGAGGTGCTTCAGGAAGCATGGGGTGACATCTCTTCAGATGTCCTCAACTATTTGACAACTAGAATGCCAAAGGTCTGCAAGGCTGTAATTGCTGCAAATGGAAGATTCATTGTTTAGGATTGCAGAGATTTCACTAGCTGTGGCTGCTGACACAAATAGAGTTCTGTTACGGTTTTCTTCCGTCGAAGGAGAGGCGGACCAAAATGCAGCGTGGTTATTTCGATTCATCTTACAAAACAAGAAACCGTAACGTGAAAACCTAAACAGCCTGGTGCAAACAAACACTGAGACAGGAACAATCACCCACGAAACACTCAAAGAATATGGCTGCCTAAATATGGTTCCCAATCAGAGACAGCGATAAACACCTGCCTCTGATTGAGAACCACTCCAAACAGCCATAGACTTTGCTAGAGAACCCCACTAAGCCACAATCCCAATGCCTACGAAAACCCCAAGACAAAACACACCACATAATAAACCCATGTCACACCCTGGCCTGACCAAAATAATAAAGAAAACACAAAATACTAAGACCAGGGCGTGACAAGTTCAGTCAAAAGTTTGGGCACACCTACTCATTCAAGGGTTTTTCTTAATTCTGACTATTTTCTACATTGTAGAATTATGATGAAGACATTAAAACGGTGAAATAACACATATGGAATCATGTAGTAACCAAAAAAATCTAAATATATTTTATAATTGAGATTCTTCAAATAACCACCCTTTGCTTTGCCAGCTTCGCACACACTAGGCATTCTCTCAACCAGCTTCACGAGGTAGTCACCTGGAATGCATTTCAATTAACAGATGTGTCTTGTTAAAAGTTAATTTGTGGAATTTCTTTCCTTCTTAATGCATTTGATCCAATCAGTTGTGTTGTCACAAGGTAGGGGTGTTATACAGAAGTTAGCCCTATTTGGTAAAATACTAAGTCCATATTATGGCAAGAACAGCTCAAACAAGCAAAGGTCATTCAATCTGGAACATTTCAAGAACTTTGACAGTTTCTTCAAGTGCAGTTGCAAAAACCATCAAACACTATGATGAAACTGATTCTCATGAGAACCGCCACAGGACAGGAAGACCCAGAGTTACCTTTGCTGCAGAGGATAAGTTCATTAGAGTTACCAGCCTCAGAAATTGCAGCCCAAATAAATGCTTCACAGAGTTCAAGTAACAGACACATCTCAACATCAACTGTGTAGAGGGGACTGCGTGAATCAGGCCTTCATGGTTGAATTGCTGCAAAGAAACCACTACTAAGGGACACCAACAAGAAGAAGATACTTGATTGGGCCAAGAAACACGAGCAATGGACATTACACCTGTGGAAATCTGTCCTTTGGTCTGATTGAGTCTAAATTTGAGGTTTTTGGTTCCAACTACCGTGTCTTTGTGAGACGCAGAGTGGGTGAATGGATGATCTCTATATGTGTGGTTTCCACCGTGAAGCATGGAGGAGGAGGTGTGATGGTGTGGGGGTGCTTTTGGTGACACTGTAGGTTATGTATTTAGAATTCAAGGCACACTTAACCAGCAAGGTTACCACAGCATTCTGCAGTGATACGCCATCCCATCTGGTTTGCACTTAGTAGGACTATCATTTTCGTTTTTCAACAAGACAATGACCCCGAATACACCTTCAGGCTGTGTAAGGGATATTTGAAAAAAAAAAAAAATTAAATAAAAATTTTAAAAAACGGAAAAGTGATGCGTGCATATGTATTCACCCCCTTTGCTATGAAGAGGTCAGGGAGTCTTGGAGAATTACAGATCAGGGTTGGGTTATAAAAAAAATATCTGAAACTTAGAACATCCCACGGTGCACCATTAAATCCATTATTAAAAATTGGAAAGAGTATGGTACCACAACAAACCTGCCAAGTTAGGGACGCCCACAAAAACTCACGGACCAGGCAAGCAGGTCATTAATCAGTGAGGCAAAAAATTAGACCAAAGTTAGCACTGAAGGACCTGCAAAGCTCCACAGTGGAGATTGGAGAATGTGTCCATAGGACCACTTTAAGTAATACACTCCACAGAGCTGGGCTTTACGGAAGAGTGTCCAGAAAAAAAGCTATTGCTTAAAGAAATAAATAAGCAGACACGTTTGGTGTTCATCAAAAGGCATGTGGGAGACTCCCCAAACATATGGAAGAAGGTACTCTGGTCCGATGAAACTAAAATGTAGCTTTTTGGCCATCAAGGAAACCGCTATGTCTAGCGCAAACCCAACACCTCTCATCACCCCGAGAACACCATCCCCACAGTGAAGCATGGTAGTGGCAGCATCATGCTGTGGGTATGTTTTTCATCGCCAGGGACTGGAAAACTGGTGAAAATTGAAGGAATAATGGATGGCGCTAAATACAGAGAAATTCTGTTCTGGGAAACCTATTTCACTCTTCCAGAGATTTGAGACTGGGGCGGAGGTTCACCTTCCAGCAGGACAATGACCCTAAGCATACTGCTAAAGCAACACTCAAGTGCTTTAAGGGGAAACATTTAAATGTATTGGAATGGCCTAGTCAATGCCCAGACCTCAATCCATTTGTGGTATGACTTAAAGATTGCTGTACACCTGCGGAACCCATCCGACTTGAAGGAACTGGAGCAGTTTTGTCTTGACGAATGGGCAAAAATCTTAGTGGCTAGATGTGCCAAGCTTATAGAGACATACCCCTAGAGACTTGCAGCTGTAATTGCTGTAAAAGCTGGCTCTACAAAGTATTGACTTTGGGAGGGTGAATAGTTATGCACGCTAAATTTTTCAGTTTTTTTTTGTCTTATTTCTTGCTTATTTCACAATAAAAAATATTTTGAATCTTCAAAGTGGTAGGCATGTTGTGTAAATCAACTGATACAAACCCCCCCAAAAATCGATTTTAATTCCAGGTTGTAAGGCAACAAAATAGGAACAATGTCAAGGGGCGTGAATACTTTCGCAAGTATAACTGTAACATCCATAGAAGAGACAGGAATTCTCAAGGCGGAGATGTTACTGTATTTATTTTCAGAGCCATATCCCTGTAATGCTTAGAGGAGATCTTATGTCAAGTGGTATTGAAGTGTTGGTGGTTGCAGGTTCTCTTGGCACATCAAAAGCTTTTCTTTTGGGATGTTTCTGTAGGCTACCAAGTACTAACAGTCAGTATCTTCGGAAATTATTCAGACACCTTGACATGTTACGTTACAGACTTACTCTAAAAAAAACAATTGCCTACATACAATACCCCATAATGGCAAAGCAAAAACAGGTTTTTAGAAATGTTTGCTAATTTATTAATTAAAAAACTGAAATATCACAATTACATAAGTATTCAGACCCTTTACTCAGTACTTTGTTGAAGCACCTTTGGCAGTGATTACAGCCTGGAGTCTTCTTGGGTATGATACTACAAGCTTGGCACACCTGTATTTGGGGAGTTTCTCCCATTCTTCTCTGCAGATCCTCTCAAGCTCTGTCAGGTTGGATGGGGAGTGTCGCGGCACAGCTATTTTCAGGTCTCTCCAGAGATGTTCGATCAGGTTCAAGTCTGGGTTCTGGCTGGGCCACTCAAGGACATTCAGTGACTTGTCCCAAAACTACTCCTGAGTTGTCTTGGCTGTGTGCTTTGGGTCGCTGTCATGTTGGAATATGAACCTTCACCCCAGTCAGAGGTCCTGAGTGCACTGGAACAGGTTTTCATCAAGGATCTCTCTATACTTTGCTCTGTTCATCTTTCCCTTGATCCTGACTAGTCTCCCAGTCCCTGCCGCTGAAAAACATCCCCACAGCATGATCCTGCCACCACTATGCTTCATCGCAGGGATGGTGCCAGGTTTACTCCAGATGTGACGCTTGGCATTCAGGCCAAAGAGTTCAATCTTGGTTTCATCAGACCAGAGAATATTGTTTCTCATGGTCTGAGAGCCTTTAGGTGCTTTTAGCTAACTCCAAGCGGGCTGTCATGTGCCTTTTACTGAGGAGTGGCTTCTGTCTGGTCAAGACCGTTTTTCCCTGATTGCTTAGTTTGGCCGGGCGGCCAGCTCTAGGAAGAGTCTTGGTGGTTCCAAACTTCTTCAATTTAAGAATGATGGAGGCCACTGTGTTCTTTGGGACCTTCAATGATGAAGACATGTTTTGGTACCCTTTCCCAGATCTGTGCCTCTACACAATCCTGTCTTGGAGCTCTACAGACAATTCCTTTGACATCATGTCTTGTTTTTTTTGCTCTGACATGCCCTGTCAACTGTGGGACAGGTATGTGCCTTTCCAAATCATGTCCAATCAATTGAATTTACCACAGGTAGACTCCAATCAATAGAATTTACCACAGGTAGACTCCAATCAATTGAATTTACCACAGGTAGACTCCAATCAATTGAATTTACCACAGGTAGACTCCAATCAATTGAATTTACCACAGGTAGACTCCAATCAATTGAATTTACCACAGGTAGACTCCAATCAATTGAATTTACCACAGGTAGACTCCAATCAATTGAATTTACCACAGGTAGACTCCAATCAAGTTGTCAAAATATCTCAAGAATGATCCATGGAAACAGGATGCACCTGAGTTTAATTTAGAGTCTCGTAGCAAAGGGTCTGAATACTGTAGGTATTTCTGTTTTTTATTTTCAATCAATTTGCTAAAAAAAAAATCTAAAAACCTGTTTTCGCTTTGTCATCATAGACTATTGTGTTTAGATTGCTGAGGATGATTTAAAAATATATATTTTAAAATAAAGCTGTAATGTAAATCAAGGGGTCTGAATACTTTCTGAAGGCACTGTAAGTAATGTGTGTGAAATGCTTGATAGTGTATGTGATGTAAACAGAGAGGTCTACTTTCTTGGGGACTTGAATATTGACTGGTTTTCATCAAGCTGTCTGCTCAAGAGGAAGCTTCTCACTGTAACCAGTAATCTGGTTCAGAATGTTAATCAACCTACCAGGGCGTTTACAAACACTAGAGGAACAAGTTAATCCACATGTATTGATCACATTTTTACTAATACTGTGGAACTTTGTTCTAAAGTTATATCTATACCTATTGGATGCTGTGATCACAATATAGTAGCTATATCCAGGAAAGTTAAAAAAACTGTCCATAAAATAGTGCAGAAGAGATCTCACAAAATATTTTGCTGTGACTCATGTGGAAGATGTTAAAAATAAATATTGGCCTGATGTGATTAATATTGATCATCCAGACTCTGCACTTGAGGAATTTATGAAATGGCTTTTTCCAATTATTGATAAGAATGCACCTGTTAAGAAACTGACTGTTAGAAACTGTTAAAACTGCATGGTTGAAAGAGATGTGGCAACAGGAGTGGCTAATAAGTCTGGCCGCACATCTGATTGGCTGACTTAGTGCAAATTGAGATATGATGTGACCAAACTCAACAAAAAGAAGTAGAAACTGTATTATGAAGCCAAGATCAATGATATAAAGAATGGTGGGAAAACACATTGGAGGACTTTAAATGAAATGATGGGCCGAAAGACAGATTCAACTCCATATTTTATTGCATCAGATGGCTTGTTCATCACAAAAACATTTGATGTTGCCAATTCTTTTTATGATTACTTCATTGGCAAAGTGGGCAAACTTTAAAAAAAAAAAAAACAATACTAATGAAAGATAACCATTGCAAGTTTGCATTTTGTAAAGTTGGGAAATTATGTATTATGTATTTGGCTAAGGTGTACGTAAACTTCCGACTCCAACTGTAGAGTATATAGACACTACCGTTCAAAAGTTTGGGGACACAATGAAATGTCCTTGTTTTTGAAAGAAAAGTTAATTTTTTTGTCCAGTAAAATGACATCAAATTGATCAGAAATGCAGTGTAGACGTTCTTACTGTTGTAAATGACTATTGTTGCTGATACTAGAGATTTTTTTATGCAACATCTACATAGGCATACAGAGGTCCATTATCAGCAACCATCACTCCTGTGTTCCAAGGGCACGTTGTGTTAGCTAATCCAAGTTTATCATTTTAAAAGGCTAATTGATCATTAGAAAACCCTTTTGCAATTATGTTAGCACAGCTGAAAACTGTTGTACTGATTAAAGAAGCAATAAAACTGTCTTTCTTTGGACTAGTTGACTGGTCCAGACGAGACTAGTGAAGGGAGTTTACTACTCCCTTCACAGAACAGCGCAAACTGGCTCTAACCAGAATAGAAAGAAGAGTGGGAGGCCCCGGTGCACAACTGAACAAGAGGACAAGTATATTAGAGCATCTAGTTTGAGAAACAGATGCCTCACAAGTCCTCAACTGGAAGCTTCATTAAATAGTACCCACAAAACACCAGTCTCAACATCAACAGTGAAGAGGCGACTCCGGGATGCTGGCCTTCTAGGCAGGTTTGCAAAGAAAAAGCCATATCTCTGTCCTGTGTCTGTGTTCTTTTGCCCATCTTAATCTTTTACATTAGTTATCTAGTTGTTATTAGTCCCAACCTTCAGGCTCCATTCAACCCCTCCCATCTATCTCTTAACACCATCTAGTCCCACCCTTCATCTCCATTCAACCCCTCCCATCTATCTCTTAACACCATCTAGTCCCACCCTTTAGCTCCATTCAACCCCTCCCATCTACCTCTTAACACCATCTAGTCCCACCCTTCAGGCTCCATTCAACCCCTCCCATCTACCTCTTAACACCATCTAGTCCCACCCTTCAGGCTCCATTCAACCCCTCCCATCTACCTCTTAACACCATCTAGTCCCACCCTTCAGGCTCCATTCAACCCCTCCCATCTACCTCTTAACACCATCTAGTCCCACCCTTTATCTCCATTCAACCCCTCCCATCTACCTCTTAACACCATCTAGTCCCACCCTTCAGGCTCCATTCAACCCCTCCCATCTACCTCTTAACACCATCCAGTCCCTTCAGCTCCATTCAACCCCTCCCATCTACCTCTTAACACCATCCAGTCCCTTCAGCTCCATTCAACCCCTCCCATCTATCTCTTAACACCATCCAGTCCCTTCAGCTCCATTCAACCCCTCCCATCTACCTCTTAACACCATCCAGTCCCTTCAGCTCCATTCAACCCCTCCCATCTACCTCTTAACACCATCCAGTCCCTTCAGCTCCATTCAACCCCTCCCATCTACCTCTTAACACCATCCACATTGGATTTCTATTTGCCATACATTTTTCAACTGTTCTGTTCCACAAAAGTTCTGAACCTTTCTGTTGTCATTGTTTCTACAGATTGTAAATTTCAAAAACATTTTTGTGCTAAAAGTATTATTATATTATTGATCGATTGACTGTGACTTTTCAGATCGCCCAGTATTGCTATCTGCAGAGTTAGCTCCAGGGAAATATTGCAATTCTTCGGCCATTCTTGGACCTGTGACCAAAAACAAGCTAAATATGGACAGTACCAAAACAAATGATCTAATGATTCTGTCTCTTCGCAGCAAAATCTGCAGAGCTGGGAAGGTTGTATCCCCCATTATAAAATATTCTATTCGTTCCAAGAATTTTGTAGAATAATTTAAACGGAAAAATTCTAAGATTTGAATTCGGCGTCGTTTTGCGTATCAGTTCATTAACCATGTGCCATAGAATTGGTACGTCAAAAATCTCTTCCCAACTATTTTGTAATTTATTTTTTCACAGCTGTCATTTTTTTTGTCCTTACAAGAAACAGGAATTCTTTTTTTTATTACAGATTTCTTTAACCAATTATGTGCTTCAATGCAGGGCCGACAGACAAGATCCTTACTTTGTCCCCCTTCTACTTGCCTCTTCCATTTTTGTGGTAATGCTGCATTTTGTTGGTTGTCAGACATTTCCATATGTCGGTGTTAGCTGCATGTGTGACATAACTCCACCAGTCCTATTTATGATATAATTTACAAAGATTACACTTTTATATCAATTAGTATATTTGAGTTTAACCACAATGTTTGTTGTATTATTTGTTCTGTCTTTTCTGGCGGATTAAACTGAAATCGCAACCAACTTTCTATGACTTGTTTAAAAAATAGTGACATTTGGGAGATTATCTTCTTTTCAAATAACTGACCGTGAGAGGTTGTAATCTGAATAAAGGGAGAGGTTGTAATCTGAATAAAATTATAGGTTGTAATCTGAATAAAGGAGAGGTTGTAATCTGAATAAAGGGAGAGGTTGTAATCTGAATAAAGGGAGAGGTTGTAATCTGAATAAAGGAGAGGTTGTAATCTGAATAAAAGGATAGGTTGTAATCTGAATAAAGGAGAGGTTGTAATCTGAATAAAGGAGAGGTTGTAATCTGAATAAAAGGATAGGTTGTAATCTGAATAAAGGAGAGGTTGTAATCTGAATAAAGGGAGAGGTTGTAATCTGAATGAAGGAGAGGTTGTAATCTGAATACAGTGAGAGGTTGTAATCTGAATACAGTGAGAGGTTGTAATCTGAATAAAGGGAGAGGTTGTAATCTGAATAAAAGGAAAAAAGGCCTTTCTTGAACATGGGGTGAGACATTCTTAATAATATGCTAGAGAACCCATTCAAATTTAAGTATAACTTTTGTATGACTGAAGCCTTCAGTGAGATGTCTAATGCTTTGATATTCATTATATAAATACTCCTTTAATTTTGTCTGGCTTGCCATTCCAAATAAAATGTAATGTTTTTTTCTCATATCATTTAAAAAACCGTTCGCTAGGTGTAGGCAAAGCCAAAAGCAAATAGGTAAACTGGGATATGACTAAAGAGTTAATCAGGGTGAACTGGGATATGACTAAAGAGTTAATCAAAGTAAACTGGGATATGACTAAAGAGTTAATCAGGGTAAACTGGGATATGACTAAAGAGTTAATCAGGGTAAACTGGGATATGACTAAAGAGTTAATCAGGGTAAACTGGGATAACACTAAAGAGTTAATCAGGGTAAACAGGGATATGACTAAAGAGATAATCAGGGTAAACTGGGATATGACTAAAGAGTTAATCAGGGTAAACTGGCATATGACGGGTAAACTGGGATATGACTAAAGAGCTAATCAGGGTAAACTGGGATATGACTAAAGAGTTAATCAGGGTAAACTGGGATATGACTAAAGAGTTAATCAGGGTAAACTGGGATATGACTAAAGAGTTAATCAGGGTAAACTGGGATATGACTAAAGAGTTAATCAGGGTGAACTGGGATATGACTAAAAAGTTAATCAAGGTAAACTGGGATATGACTAAATAGTTAATCGGGGTAAACTGGGATATGACTAAAGAGTTAATCAGGGTAAACTGGGTTATGACTAAAGAGTTAATCGGGGTAAACTGGGATATGACTAAAGAGTTAATCAGGGTAAACTGGGATATGACTAAAGAGTTAATTGGGGTAAACTGGGATATGACTAAAGAGTTAATCAGGGTAAACTGGGATATGACTAAAGAGTTAATCAGAGTAAACTGGGATATGACTAAAGAGTTAATCAGGGTAAACTGGGATATGACTAAAGAGTTAATCAGGGTAAACTGGGATATGACTAAAGAGTTCATCAGGGTAAACTGGGATATGACTAAAGAGTTAATCAGGGTAAACTGGGATATGACTAAAGAGTTAATCAGGGTCATTTTTCCACAAATAGACAGGTTATTTTCCTTTCCATGGTAAGCAAAATCGTATCTATTTTTGCTAACTTTCTATTAAAATGTATTGGAGTGTATCACGTTTCAGGTAAGACCCAAATGCAGACTGTGTTGAAGTAACAATGTTTATTATGGCAACAGGGGAAGGCGAATGACAGGTCAAGGCAGGCAGGGGTCAATACTCCAGAGTAGAAAAAGCAGGGTCTGAGACAAAATACTGGTTGACTTGACAAACAAGACGAACTGGCACAGACAGACAGAAAACACAGGTATAAATACCCAGGGGATAAGTTGGGAAGGTGGGTGACACCTGGAGGGGGTGGGGGGGGGGGGGGGGGGGGGGGGGGGGGGGGGGTGGAGACAAGCACAAGGACAGGTGAAACAGATCAGGGCATGACAGAGTGAGATCATTTCTTTCTTTTGGGATATGTTTACATTTTTAGTCATCCAATACTTAATAAAGTACATTTATCATCATTTGGTTGTTATCCAGAGAGGTTAGAAAAAGTATCTAGATCCTCTATGAGGCTGTGTAGGGATTCTAGTTCTAAAATTATCTAGATCCTCTATGAGGCTCTGGAGTGATTCTAATTCTAAAAGTATCTAGATGCTCCTTGAGGCTGTGTAGGGATTCTAATTATAAAGGTATCTAGATGCTCTATGAGGCTGTGTAGGGATTCTAATTCTAAAGGTATCTAGATCCTCTATGAGGCTGTGTAGGGATTCTAATTCTAGAAGTATCTAGATGCTCTATGAGGCTGTGTAGGGATTCTAGTTCTAAAAGTATCTAGATCCTCTATGAGGCTGTGTAGGGATTCTAATTCTAGAAGTATCTAGATGCTCTATGAGGCTGTGTAGGGATTATAATTCTAAAGGTATCTAGATGCTCTATGAGGCTGTGTAGGGATTCTAGTTGTGGATTTAAAAGACAACATGAATCATCAGCGTAAAAGAAGACGTGTTTGGTCTTTCAGCCTTGGATTAATATCCGCTTGATGTTATAGTTGGATCTGGAGCAAACATTTCAATGGCCTTAAAAATAAATACACCGATAGTGGACAACCTTGTTTTACTCCTCTTGACACATTGTTGAACAGCTTCTATCACCATCAGACTGTTGAACAGCTTCTATCACCATCAGACTGTTGAACAGCTTGTATCACCATCAGGCTGTTGAACAGCTTCTATTACCATCAGACTGTTGAACAGCTTCTATTACCATCAGACTGTTGAACAGCTTCTATTACCTTCAGACTGTTGAACAGCTTCTATCACCATCAGACTGCTGAACAGCTTGTATCACCATCAGGCTGTTGAACAGCTTCTATTACCATCAGACTGTTGAACAGCTTCTATTACCATCAGACTGTTAAATAGCTTCTATCACCATCAGACTGTTGAACAGCTTCTATTACCAGACCATCAGACTGTTGAACAGCTTCTATCACCATCAGACTGTTGAACAGCTTCTATCTCCATCAGACTGTTGAACAGCTTCTATCACCATCAGACTGTTGAACAGCTTCTATTACCATCAGACTGTTGAACAGCTTCTATCACCATCAGACTGTTGAACAGCTTCTATCACCATCAGACTGTTGAACAGCTTCTATTACCATCAGACTGTTGAACAGCTTCTATTACCATCAGACTGTTAAACAGCTTCTATTACCATCAGACAGTTAAACAGCTTCTATCACCATCAGACTGTTGAACAGCTTCTATCTCCATCAGACTGTTGAACAGCTTCTATCACCATCAGACTGTTGAACAGCTTCTATCACCATCAGACTGTTGAACAGCTTCTATTACCATCAGACTGTTGAACAGCTTCTATTACCATCAGACTGTTGAACAGCTTCTATCACCATCAGACTGTTGAACAGCTTCTATTACCATCAGACTGTTGAACAGCTTCTATTACCATCAGACTGTTGAACAGCTTCTATTACCATCAGACTGTTAAATAGCTTCTATCACCATCAGACTGTTGAACAGCTTCTATTACCAGACCATCAGACTGTTGAACAGCTTCTATCACCATCAGACTGTTGAACAGCTTCTATCACCATCAGACTGTTGAACAGCTTCTATCACCATCAGACTGTTGAACAGCTTCTATTACCATCAGACTGTTGAACAGCTTCTATCACCATCAGACTGTTGAACAGCTTCTATTACCATCAGACTGTTAAACAGCTTCTATTACCATCAGACTGTTAAACAGCTTCTATCACCATCAGACTGTTGAACAGCTTCTATTACCATCAGACTGTTGAACAGCTTCTATTACCATCAGACTGTTGAACAGCTTCTATTACCATCAGACTGTTGAACAGCTTCTATCACCATCAGACTGTTGAACAGCTTCTATTACCATCAGACTGTTGAACAGCTTCTATTACCATCAGACTGTTGAACAGCTTCTATTACCATCAGACTGTTAAATAGCTTCTATCACCATCAGACTGTTGAACAGCTTCTATTACCAGACCATCAGACTGTTGAACAGCTTCTATCACCATCAGACTGTTGAACAGCTTCTATCTCCATCAGACTGTTGAACAGCTTCTATCACCATCAGACTGTTGAACAGCTTCTATTACCATCAGACTGTTGAACAGCTTCTATCACCATCAGACTGTTGAACAGCTTCTATTACCATCAGACTGTTGAACAGCTTCTATTACCATCAGACTGTTGAACAGCTTCTATTACCATCAGACTGTTAAACAGCTTCTATTACCATCAGACTGTTAAACAGCTTCTATTACCATCAGACTGTTGAACAGCTTCTATTACCATCAGACTGTTGAACAGCTTCTATTACCATCAGACTGTTGAACAGCTTCTATTACCATCAGACTGTTAAACAGCTTCTATTACCATCAGACTGTTAAACAGCTTCTATCACCATCATACTGTTGAACAGCTTCTATTACCATCAGACTGATAAACAGCTTCTATTACCATCATACTGTTGAACAGCTTCTATTACCATCATACTGTTGAACAGCTTCTATTACCATTAGACTGTTAAACAGCTTCTATTACCATCAGACTGTTAAACAGCTTCTATCACCATCAGACTGTTGAACAGGTTCTATCACCATCAGAAAAAAAACTATACTGATCCAATTGAAGCTGTAGATTACCATGGAACACAATGAGAAACACCGTCTACACGACAATACTAATTTTCCCATTAGGGTTGATGACATAGGGTGGGTGCCAGGCCTTCCTTTAGAGTCTGCTGCTAAGACAACCCCAATTATCATACAGAGCACGGCTGTAGGAGAGAGGGAGAGAGTGTGTTTGTGTGAGTGTGTTTGTGTGTCTGTGTGTCTTTGAGTGTGAGGAAGAATTGGGCTTTCAGTCATTCAGGCCTTGATGTGTAGATAGGCTCCACAGAGATACCTACCACTGGGAGTTCAGCATCAGTTCCATTTCAAATGCAGGGAATCACTCAAATATTAAACTCCCTCCCTCCCTCCCTCCCTCCCTCCCTCCCTCCCTCCCTCCCTCCCTCCCTCCCTCCCTCCCTCCCTCCCTCCCTCCCTCCCTCTCTGCACTTAGAGCCGGTTCCCATGCCTCCCATTCTCCCCCTCTCTTCTCCTCCCTCATGAATCCTCTTCCTCTCTGACACCCTGTCCGAGTTCTCTCTGTCCCGGTTCTCTCTGTCCCGGTTCTCTCTGTCCCGGATCTCTCTGTCCCGGATCTCTCTGTCCCAGTTCTCTCTGTCCCGGGTCTCTCTGTCCTGGTTCTCTCTGTCCCGGGTCTCTCTGTCCCGGTTCTCTCTGTCCCGTGTCTCTCTGTCCCAGATCTCTCTGTCTCGGGTCTCTCTGTCCCAGATCTCTCTGTCCCGGTTCTCTCTGTCCCAGATCTCTCTGTCACGGTTCTCTCTATCCCGGGTCTCTCTGTCCCGGATCTCTCTGTCCTGGTTCTCTCTGTCCCAGATCTCTCTGTCCCGGTTCGCTCTGTCCCGGGTCTCTCTGTCCCAGGTCTCTCTGTCCCGGATCTCTCTGTCCCGGATCTCTCTGTCCTGGATCTCTGTCCCGGATCTCTCTGTCACGGTTCTCTCTGTCCCGGATCTCTCTGTCCCGGATCTCTCTGTCCGGATCTCTCTGTCCTGGTTCTCTCTGTCCCGGATCTCTCTGTCCCGGTTCTCTCTGTCCCGGTTCTCTCTGTCCCGGATCTCTCTGTCCCGGGTCTCTCTGTCCCGGTTCTCTCTGTCCCGGATCTCTCTGTCCCGGATCTCTCTGTCCCGGATCTCTCTGTCCCGGATCTCTCTGTCTCGGGTCTCTCTGTCCCGGATCTCTCTGTCTCGGGTCTCTCTGTCCCGGATCTCTCTGTCCCGGATCTCTCTGTCACGGTTCTCTCTGTCCCGGATCTCTCTGTCCCGGATCTCTCTGTCCCGGATCTCTCTGTCCCGGTTCTCTCTGTCCCGGATCTCTCTGTCCCGGATCTCTCTGTCCCGGTTCTCTCTGTCCCGGATCTCTCTGTCCCAGTTCTCTCTGTCCCGGATCTCTCTGTCCCGGTTCTCTCTGTCCCGGGTCTCTCTGTCCCAGGTCTCTCTGTCCCGGATCTCTCTGTCCCGGATCTCTCTGTCCCGGATCTCTCTGTCCCGGATCTCTCTGTCCCGGGTCTCTCTGTCCTGGATCTCTGTCATGGTTCTCTTTGTCTACAGTTGCAAAGATCAGGGACTGTTGTGAACACAATTGCTTTTGAATAAAGTTATATATTATATATTATATATATATATATACAGTACAATTCAAAAGTTTGGACACACCTTCTCATTCAAGGGTTTTTCTTAATTGTATTTTTTACTGTTTTCTACATTGTAGAGATTCTTCAAAGTAGCCATCCTTTGCCTTCATGACAGCTTTGTCCACTCTTGGCAGGTTACTACATGATTCCATATGATTCTACATGTCACTACATGATTCCAAATGATTCTACATGTTACTACATGATTCCATATGATTCTACATGTTACTACATGATTCCATATGATTCTACATGTTACTACATGGTTCCAAATGATTCTACATGTCACTACATGATTCCATATGATTCTACATGTTACTACATGATTCCATATGATTCTACATGTTACTACATGATTCCATATGATTCTACATGTTACTACATGATTCCATATGATTCTACATGTTACTACATGATTCTACATGTTACTACATGATTCCATATGATTCTACATGTTTGACTGGTACTGTTTGTCTTATGCTGTCTGTCTCTAACCAAAACCCATATCCACAGAGCCTCGGAGTAGGAGTGCTCCCTCTGAGATCAGTTAGGCCTTTCCGTTTGTAATGAAAAAACAGTAGTGACCTGATCCTAGATCAGCAATCCTACTTTGAGACGATTTGTGGATACGGTCTCTGATTCCTGAGGTGGGCTGTGATACGGTCCCTGGTTCCTGAGGTGAGCTGTGATACGGTCCCTGGTTCCTGAGGTGGGCTGTGATACGGTCCCTGGTTCCTGAGGTGGGCTGTGATACTGTCTCTGGTTCCTGAGGTGGGCTGTGATACGGTCCCTGATTCCTGAGGTGGGCTGTGATACGGTCCCTGGCTCCTGAGGTGGGCTGTGATACGGTCCCTGGTTCCTGAGGTGGGCTGTGATACGGTCCCTGGTTCCTGAGGTGGGCTGTGATACGGTCCCTGGTTCCTGAGGTGGGCTGTGATACGGTCCCTGGTTCCTGAGGTGGGCTGTGATACGGTCCCTGGTTCCTGAGGTGGGCTGTGATACGGTCTCTGGTTCCTGAGGTGGGCTGTGATACGGTCCCTGATTCCTGAGGTGGGCTGTGATACGGTCCCTGGTTCCTGAGGTGGGCTGTGATACGGTCCCTGGTTCCTGAGGTGGGCTGTGATATGGTCCCTGGTTCCTGAGGTGGGCTGTGATACGGTCCCTGGTTCCTGAGGTGGGCTGTGATGTCCCTGTGTATTTGAGTCGTGTCTGTGTGTGTGTGTGTTGATGATGTGTGGCATGATGTGTTGGAAGCAATATCACACACACACACACACACACACACACACACGTACACACCCTTGTGTGAGTGTAATTATGGCAGACGCCTGTGAAATGTCAGTTTGGCAAACAGAGAATCGCTCCCTGTAAATAATTGAACAGCCCTTTAGTTCTCACAAACACAAACGCACACACACACACACCACACACACACACACACACGCACACACCACACACCACACACACACCACACACACACCACACACACACACCACACACCACACACACACCACACACACACACCACACACACACACACACGCACACACCACACACCACACACACACCACACACACACACACCACACACACACACCACACACACACACACACACCACACACCATGTATACAGCGTCTAACCAATAATTAACCATGTGGTTCATTTGCACCTTGTTAACATGCTAAGCAAAGTGATGATAGCAAAAACATAGTTTGTTTCTTTCTTTTTATATAGATGTTGTTCATTCTTAAAAAACTCCCCTTTTTTCAATTGAATTCAAGTCTGGTTATAATGGATCCAGGGCTGGTTATAATGGATCCAGGGCTGGTTATAATGGATCCAGGGCTGGTTATAATGGATCCAGGGATGGTTATAATGGATCCAGGGCTGGTTATAATGGATCCAGGGCTGGTTATAATGGATCCAGGGATGGTTATAATGGATCCAGGGCTGGTTATAATGGATCCAGGGCTGGTTATAATGGATCCAGGGCTGGTTATAATGGATCCAGGGCTGGTTATAATGGATCCAGGGCTGGTTATAATGGATCCAGGGATGGTTATAATGGATCCAGGACTGGTTATAATGGATCCAGGGTTTGTTATAATGGATCCAGGGCTGGTTATAATGGATCCAGGGCTGGTTATAATGGATCCAGGGCTGGTTATAATGGATCCAGGGCTGGTTATAATGGATCCAGGGCTGGTTATAATGGATCCAGGGATGGTTATAATGGATC